>NC_069502.1:801145807-801445807 GCF_027579735.1 Bombina bombina | reverse complement strand
ATGTATACCTTAATTAGTATGTATGTGAAGAATACAGTATCCTTATTTACAATATTCTACATTATAAAAGCTATACTAGCAAGATCAAAATAAAAATTGAACAAACTCTATCAATTGATGACAATGCAAGAAGACACAAAATTACTTAAAGCGACAGTCAACCACATAAAAGATTGAAAATAAGAATACATGATCTCTTTATTTATAAATTAATTTAGGAAACAATGAACTCACGTGAATACAAATATAATTTTACTTTGTCAATTAGAATATAAAAATCTGATTGTTCGTGTCTATGGCCTGATTTGTATTAATAATATCCAATCCTGATTGAATATTTTACAGATATGGATGTTGTTGCTGTAACCTCGAGCCCGTGTTCGTCACAGCGTAGTATGTCTCATTTTAATTTATCTTTGTCTTACAAACTTGGACATAACATTACATAATCCATTCACATTGATCTATATTTATATGGATACTCTAATTCTCTTGTTATTTTAAAATAAGAATCACGAATCAGAGTTGGGATTCCATTTTAATACAAATCTCAATTTATGAGTATTTGAAGATATTCCTTCAATTCTTCATTTTAATGTAATCTTAGGGTCATGCCCATTTTATATTCTGCCCCTGGGTAGTGCTTGACATTTTTTGGCTACATTTAGACAACATCAACACATTTTTACATATGTGCAGATTAGAGAAATATACATCTCATATGCTTTGATATTTTCTTCTTATCATTAAAGGGACATGAAAACCAACATTTAACTTTTATGATTTAGACACAACATGTGTTTTTCAAAAACTTTAAAATTTGCTTCTATTATCTACCTTGCTTCAGTCTATTGTTATCCTTAGTTGAAAATCATATCTAGGTAGTCTCAGGATCAGTAATGCATTACTGGGAGTAACCTGCTGATTGTTTGATGCACAAAATTGCCTATTTTCATTTGTTCAACACGTGTCTTCAGATAACAGTAGTGCATAGTTGCTACTTTAAAAAAATCTTTCAAAGACAATGAAGCAAAATAGACAAAAAAAGTATATTTGAAAGGTTTTTAAAATCACAGGCTGGATTTGAATCATGCAAATTAATACAATTACACATTTGGCGTTTCATGTCCCTTTAAGAGCAAAGGATAATTAAAGAATATTGATGATATCCTTAAATTACATATTTGATTGTAATTGCATGCTCCATCCCATTCATTACATCAACATATGGACTAGACAATTCATTAACAGCGACATTGTCAAATAAAGATATTTTAATATTTAATATTAAAGGGACACCGAACACTAAATTTCCCTTTTGTGATTCAGATCGAGCATGCAATATTGATAAACTCTCATTTACTCCTATAATCAAATTTTCTTCATTCTCTTTGTATCTTTATTTGAAATGCAAGAACGTAAGTTTAGATGCCGGTCCATTTTTGGGGAACAACCTGGGTTTTTCTTGATGATTGGTGGATACATTCACCGACCAATAAGCAAGTGCTTTTCATGGTTCTGAAACCAAATATTGCTTAGCTGCCTTATTTTTCAAAGAAAGAAAGCAAGAGAATGAGGACAAATTGATAATAGAAGTAAATTAGAAATATGCTTAAAATTGCATGCTCTATCTGAATCACACAATTAAAGTTTTGGGTTCAGTGTCCCTTTAATAATAAATATCTTCATTAATCCTTACACTGTTTTGATGAAACAATATTGATATCTACATCACATATTCACTCTTGGACTTCCTTATATATATATATATATATATATATATATATATATATATATATATATATATATATACATACTCTAACAGCACCATGATTACATATTTTTACAAATATCTTCTGTTTTGCATTGTGATAAATATGTGTTGTGTCCTAAAACAGATTACTGTACACTGCACAAATGGATCTATGTGCCACATGGCTTAGGTTCGATTTGTCACCAGTTGTTATGTTATTCCAAGTGTTGTGTGTGTGTATTATTTTCAAAACATGGATCAATAGTATATATAATAATATATTTATATATGCTATAGAATCATATGAGAAGAATTGGCTGTCTAATATAGTAAGAAATCAAACATATGTGAGACATCATTTTCTGTACAATCACCTTGATTAACTCATAAATGTATTGTTCATATTAGTACTCTATTCTTCACATTTCTAAGTATATTATTTGGAATATTCTATACTAATGTGATTTAGTGATGTCCAAACTGTGTTCAATAATATATTTTAATATCATTAAAGGGACAGTCTACACCAGAATTTGTATTGTTTTAAAAGATGGATAATCCCTTTATTACCCATTTCCCAATTTTGCATAACTAACACAGTTATAATAATATACTTTTAACCTCTGTGATTATCTTGTATCTAAGCCTTTGCAAACTGCCCCTTTGTCAGTTCTTTTGACAGACTTGCAGTCTAGCCAATCAGTGCCTGCTCCCAGATAACTTCTCGTGCACGAGCACAGTGTTATCTATATGAAATACGTGAACTAACGCCCTCTAGTGGTGAAAAACTGTTAAAATGCAATCTGAAAGAGGTGGGCTTCAAGTTCTAAGAAATTAGCATATGAACCTCCTAGGTTAAGCTTTCAACTAAGAATACCAAGAGAACAAAGCAAAATTGGTCATAAAAGTAAATTGGAAAATTGTTTAAAATTACATGCTTTATCTGAATCATGAAAGTTTATTTTGGCCTAGACTGTCCCTTTAATAGATGCAGTTGTTGTGGCGAGCACAGAGGGATCCAGCAGCAATGGTGACCTGCCTTTGCAGGATTCTGGTAAGTCCATTGACTCATTCATATGTCATTGAAGGTGTATTTTTAATAAATATTATGATCATGATTCTGATGAAGCATTCCATTTGAATAAAACATATAATTTACTCCTCTGATTATATATATATATATTTTTTTTTTTTTATTAAGATTAAGATCTCAAAGCTTCTTAGTCTACACCTTCAGAACATGGATAGCATATGTTTCTTTTTAGTATAAATTTAGACAACAATCGAGTGATACATACATGAGAACTCTTAAATGTTCCATGTACTCAGCTTATAAGAATATTTTTAAAATACAGACACTAAAATGTAATTATTACTCATCGATAATTACAAATCTTATTTCATTTGTATGCTCCATCAAAATGATGTAATTCCTAACTTTGGTTCAGTATCTCTTTAATGCAACATTGATGTATATCCTTGAGCAACAGTAACATATGTTAAAATATAGGATTTTAATGTGTACACAACATATTATGTTTTACAGAGATTGATGTTACATGTGATATGGAGGTGTAAGTGGCTCCCTTGGAGTCTGATGGTATGTCAAATATATATATAACATGTATCAAACATGTATTATTGTTTAAAACACATTCTATTGAAGAAAAATAAAGTCTACAGCTTTGGCACTTTAACATTTATTATTCCATTATTTTTACAATACACTTCTGCCCCCCTTTCTATATCATGCATTATGAACATATGTTTGTATTTTTCTTATATTTATGTATGATTTGCCATTAATGACATCATGATGTCACGTGCATATCCCATGCAAAACCACAATAATCATCTTCTGATTGTACAGACAGTCATTGCTATTCATTTGAGTGCCTAGATGCAGACCATATCCTTATGTTATCATTGTTTATAAATTGTAAACCACTTCTAAGTATGCATAAAACATTATCATGTTGAAATTCCTTGATTTAATTTCATGATGTATGAGATGTAAACATATTTAAAATATATTTAATGTGTAGGCTGTCCATTTCAATCCAACAAACATTAATATTCCACAAAATTAAAGCATACATTGATGAATGTGTCTATTAATATTGGGATGACATACATTTAATCCTAATGTAAAAGAGAGATTCACAACATTAATCGGAAAATTTAATCAGATAGAGAAGATTATATTATTAATCGATAATATGAATGGTAGTATCTACTGTGTATATATTCTGAAGGGTAATTGATGGAAGCATCAAGCTTAGAATTAGACCATTAAAGATTACAAAGGCAATCACCAAAATATATATGTAAATCAGTGTTTACCTGGTTTAAAAGGCTAGGTGGAGTGGCCATTTCAATTTCATAATATTACACACTCCCATATTATTCAATTGTTGAATATTCTGAAATCAATCCACGGGCATGTGTCTAAAATAACTCTATTGCATTTCAATCTCAAATGCATACATGCATACCGAAATATTATACAAAATATAAATATATTATCAATTCATAAATATTAGCACATAATGTTGCTTTTGATAAATATGATTTGTAATCTATTTATGAAATGTTACATGATAAATAACAGTGAATATTCAGAGTTTAAAGGATCTATTAAATCTTCTAAGTAATTATATTTGATTCCAATCAATCAATAACTTAAAACATAGTCATTATTGTGACATTCCTCCTATCCTGTCCCTCTCAAAAAATGCCACTTTACCCCCCCTCCCCGCTCTCCCTATATTGCCGCTCATACAGCTACCCCACCTCCCCAGCCCCCAACTCACCAGGCCCCTGACTACCCAGCTGTACGGGCTACCCCAGAGCGGCAGCCCAATCCCATCCCTCACCCCTCCCCTCCCCATCCAGACTTTTACCCCAGTCCCCACCTTCATTGTCCTGGGTGTCGCATTGTCCTTCCCAGCCACAGATGTAAGTATCATTACAAATCCACATTATAACATACTTTCTTAAAGGGACATTATAGTGATATAATTAGACATAAAATGATTTTTTAATTCTAAAAAGCTTTGATAAACCTTTTCTTTATTTGATTAATCTAAATGTTTAAGATCTTCAATTTTGTGAAATCAACATCCACATTTTCGAATATCTAAATGATATTGCCTAGATGTTGTATATCTATTCTGTATATATGACAATATTTTGTATTTGTTATCACTGCCCTTTTCACAGTGTGTCATAAACCAAAGAAATATATTTTTCAGGATTGATAGGGTTTTGATTTGTGTTAAGATCTTAAAGGGACAGTATACTATAAAATAGTTTTTCCCTTAATGTGTTTACAATTAGTTTTTGTACCAGCTGCAGAGTATAAAATGTATGCGATTTGCTTTTTAAGGCTTCTATGTGTATATGAATTAGCTGATTTTTTTGGTGTTTTCAAGCCACAACCTAATAAAATGGTTTGAACTTGTAGGTATTATCAGATCTCATTACTTTATCCCATTTTGGAAATATACATGCTTCTTTATCTCATATCACTCCATATACCAATCATCAATACTTGGATAGAACAATTGAAAAATAACTTTTTTCTTACCTTATCTCTTCTATAACCAACTGGGAGTGTAATTTCTTCTGCTTGTTCGAGGCCAAATTTTTTAAGGATAGGTGTGGATACCACAGGCTAAATAAACTATTTCAGATGCCAATGTAAGGACAATGGAAAAACTTATAAACAATTTAATACACTCCAGCAGGTAAAGTGGATCATTGTGAAACAATTAAAGGGGATAACATTTTTGAGTAAACTGTCCCTTTAATGGCTTATCTATGAAGATATTTAAAGTGTAAATCTTCTATATAGAATATTTCATTATAATAATGATTTATCTTTTTATTATTACAATGTTTCTTTGCTCTCTTTTTATTATGTGCTGGAATTAACAATAATTTTCATACTTTATTTTTGTTTAGGTTGTGACTCAGCATGGTTAACGCTAGAGACTCTAGCACGTATAGAGCAGACCATGCTGAGGAACAGTGTGTTGCTGGGAAGGATGCACGACACCATGCATACCCAGCTGCGGATGCAGCGCTTGACTCAAGAGCGCATTCTGCGTTTAGAGTCAATGCATGAATCAGCAGCTGGTAATGCACAGGACGATGAGGGTCATGCTGATGCCGCATAAGTGGAGGATCCGGAGATGCTCCGAGGGCACAGATATGAATCTTCCGTCCACATGCTACTTTGTTTGGATTTATTGTTGCCATTTGGCCTTTTTTGTTTTTTTGTTGTGCCTGTTGCACTATTTCACCTTGTCAGATGGCTCCAATGGGGCTGTGTTGGCCCTTGTCAACTCCCTCCAAGGACTGTGATGCACTATTTCAACTTCTCAGATGGCTTCAATGGGGATGTGTTGGCCCTTGTCAACTCCCTCCAAGGACTGTGATACACTCTTTCACCTTGTCAGATGGCTCCAATGGGGCTGTGTTGGCCCTTGTCAACTCCCTCCAAGGACTGTGATGCACTATTTCAACTTGTCAGATGGCTCCAATGGGGCTGTGTTGGCCTTTGTTGGCCCTTGTCAACTCCCTCCAAGGACTGTGATGCACTCTTTCACCTTGTCAGATGGCTCCAATGGGGCTGTGTTGGCCCTTGTCAACTTCCTCCAAGGACTGTGATGCACTCTTTCACCTTGTCAGATGGCTTCAATGGGGCTGTGTTGGCCCTTGTCAACTCCCTCCAAGGGCTGTGATGCACTATGGCACCTTGTCAAATGGCTCCAATGGGGCTGTGTTGGCCCTTGTCAACTTCCTCCAAGGACTGTGATGCACTCTTTCACCTTGTCAGATGGCTTCAATGGGGCTGTGTTGGCCCTTGTCAACTCCCTCCAAGGACTGTGATGCACTATGGCACCTTGTCAAATGGCTCCAATGGGGCTGTGTTGGCCCTTGTCAACTCCCTCCAAGGCCTGTGATGCACTCTTTCACCTTGTCAGATGGCTCCAATGGGGCTGATTTATCAATATGACTTTATCTTATTTCTTTATGTTTTATGACATAATAATAAAAAAATGTCATTAATATATTATTTGTCCTCTTTATTCATGTCATTTATTAAAATCTATATTTTATATGGTTAATCCTTAAAGGGACATGAAACCAAAAAATGGTCTTTCATGATTCAGATATATAATAAAATTTTAAAGAAATAACATAATTTATGTAAGAATTTACCTGATAAATTAATTTCTTTCATATTGGCAAGAGTCCATGAGCTAGTGACGTATGGGATATACATTCCTACCAGGAGGGGCAAAGTTTCCCAAACCTCAAAATGCCTATAAATACACCCCCACCACACCCACAATTCAGTTTAACGAATAGCCAAGAAGTGGGGTGATAAGAAAGGAGCAAAAGCATCAACAAGGAATTGGAATAATTGTGCTTTATACAAAAAAATCATAACCACCACAAAAATGGTGGGCCTCATGGACTCTTGCCAATATGAAAGAAATGAATTTATCAGGTAAATTCTTACATAAATTATGTTTTCTTTCATGTAATTGGCAAGAGTCCATGAGCTAGTGACGTATGGGATATCAAATACCCAAGATGTGGAACTCCACGCAAGAGTCACTAGAGAGGGAGGGATAAAAATAAAGACAGCCAAATCCGCTGAAAAAGAATCCACAACCCAAATCAAAAGTTTTAATCTTTATAATGAAAAAAACTGAAATTATAAGCAGAAGACTCAAACTGAAACAGCTGCCTGAAGTACTTTTCTACCAAAAACTGCTTCTGAAGAAGAGAAAACATCAAAATGGTAGAATTTAGTAAAAGTATGCAAAGAAGACCAAGTTGCTGCTTTGCAAATCTGATCAACAGAAGCTTCATTCTTAAAACCCCAGGAAGTAGAAACTGACCTAGTAGAATGAGTCGTAATCCTCTGAGGCGGGGACTGACCCGACTCCAAATAAGCATGATGAATCAAAAGCTTTAACAAAGATGCCAAAGAAATGGCAGAAGCCTTCTGACCTTTCCTAGAACCAGAAAAGATAACAAATAGACTGTAAAGATTTTTTCTGAAATCTTTAGTAGCTTCAACATAATATTTCAAAGCTCTTACCACATCCAAAGAATGTAAAGATCTTTCCAAAGAATTCTTAGGATTAGGACACAATGAAGGGACAACAATATCTCTACTAATGTTGTTGGAATTCACAACTTTAGGTAAAAATTTAAATGAAGTCCGCGAAACCGCCTTATCCTGATGAAAAATCAGAAAAGGAGACTAACAAGAAAGAGCAGATAATTCAGAAACTCTTCTAGCAGAAGAGATGGCCAAAAGGAACAATACTTTCCAAGAAAGTAATTTAATGTCCAATGAATGCATAGGCTCAAACGGAGGAGCCTGTAAAGCCCTCAAAACCAAATTAAGACTCCAAGGAGGAGAAATTGGCTTATTGACAGGCTTGATACGAACCAAAGCCTGTACAAAACAATGAATAACAGGAAGATTAGCAATTTTTCTGTGAAACAGAACAGACAGAGCAGAGATTTGTCCTTTCAAGGAACTTGCAGACTAACCTTATCCAAACCATCCTGAAGAAACTGTAAAATTCTAGGAATTCTAAAAGAATGCCAAGAGAATTTATGAGAAGAACACCAAGAAATGTAAGTCTTCCAAACTCGGTAATAAATCTTTCTAGACACAGATTTACGAGCCTGCAACATAGTATTAATCACTGAGTCAGAGAAACCTCTATGACTAAGCACTAGGCTTTCAATCTCCATACCTTCAAATTTAATGATTTGAGATCCTGATGGAAAAATGGACCTTGAGATAGAAGGTCTGGCCTTAACGGAAGTGGCCAAGGTTGGCAACTGGACATCCGAACAAGATCCGCATACCAAAACCTGTGTGGCCATGCTGGAGCCACCAGCAGTACAAATGAACGATCCATTATGATTTTGGAAATCACTCTTGGAAGAACTAGAGGCGGAAAGACATAAGCAGGTTGATAATTCCAAGGAAGTGACAACGCATCCACTGCTTCCGCCTGAGGATCCCTGGACCTGGACAGATACCTGGGAAGTTTCCTGTTTAGATGAGAAGCCATCAGATCTATTTCTGGAAGCCCCCACATCTGAACAATGCGAAGAAACACATCTGGGTGAAGAGACCATTCTCCCGGATGTAAAGTCTGGCGACTGAGATAATCCGCTTCCCAATTGTCTATACCTGGGATATGGACTGCAGAGATTAGACAGGAGCTGGATTCCGCCCATGCAAGTATCCGAGATACTTCTTTCATAGCTTGAGGACTGTGAGTCCCACCTTGATGATTGACATGTGCTACGGTTGTGATATTGTCTGTCTGAAAACAAATAAACGGTTCTCTCTTCAGGAGAGGCCAAAACTGAAGAGCCCTGAAAATCGCATGGAGTTCCAAAATATTGATTGGTAATCTCGCCTCTTGAGATTTCCAAACCCCCTGCGCTGTCAGAGATCCCCAGACAGCTCCCCAACCTGAAAGACTCGCATCTGTTGTAATCACAGTCCAGGTTGGACGAACAAAAGAGGCCCCCTGAACTAAACGATGGTGATCTAACCACCAAGTCAGAGATAGTCGAACAGTGGGATTTAAGGATATTAATTGTGATATCTTTGTATAATCCCTGCACCATTGGCTCAGCATACAAAGCTGAAGAGGTCTCATGTGAAAGCGAGCAAAGGGGATCGCGTCCGATGCTGCAGTCATGAGACCTAAAACCTCCATGCACATAGCTACTGAAGGGAATGACTGAGACTGAAGGTTCTGACAAGCTGAAACCAATTTCAGACGTCTTTTGTCTGTTAGAGACAAAGGCATGGATACTGAATCTATTTGGAATCCTAAAAAGGTTACCCTTGTCTGAGGAATCAAGGAACGTTTTGGTAAATTGATCCTCCAACCATGTCTTTGAAGAAACAACACTAATTGATTTGTGTGAGATTCTACAGAATGTAAAGACTGAGCAAGTACCAAGATATCATCCAAATAAGGAAACAACGCAATACCCCGCTCTCTGATTACAGGGCACCGAGAACCTTTGAAAAGATCCTTGGAGCTGTTGCTAGGCCAAAAGGAAGAGCAACAAATTGGTAATGCTTGTCTAGAAAAGAGAATCTCAGGAACTGATAGTGATCTGGATGAATCGGAATATGAAGATATGCATCCTGTAAGTCTATTGTGGACATATAATGCCCTTGCTGAACAAAAGGCAGAATAGTCCTTATAGTCACCATTTTGAATGTTGGTATTCTTACTTAACGATTCAACATTTTTAGATCCAGAACTGGTCTGAAAGAATTCTCTTTCTTTGGAACAATGAACAGATTTGAATAAAACCCCAGACCCCGTTTCGGAAAGGGAACTGGCACAATTATCCCGGATAACCACGGGTCTAAAACACACTTCAGGAAAGCCTGTGCCTTTACTGGGTTCACTGGAATGCGTGAGAGAAAGAAACTTCTCACAGGGGGTCTTACCTTGAAACCTATTCTGTACCCTTGAGAAACAATGTTCTGGATCCAATGATTTTGGATTGAATTGATCCACACATCTTTGAAAAATCTTAGTCTGCCCCCTACCAGCTGCGCTGGAATGAGGGCCGCACCTTCATGCGGACTTGGGGGCTGATTTTGATTTTCTAAAAGGCTTGGATTTATTCCAGACTGGAGAAGGCTTCCAATTGGAAACCGTTCCTTTAGGGGAAGGGTCAGGTTTCTGTTCCTTATTCTGACGAAAGGAACAAAAACGATTAGCAGCCCTAAATTTACCCTTAGATTTTTTATCCTGAGGCAAGAAGGCTCCCTTCCCCCCAGTGACAGTTGAAATAATAGAATCCAACTGAGAACCAAATAATTTATTACATTGGAAAGAAAGAGATAGCAACGTTGACTTAGAAGTCATATCCGTATTCCAAGATTTAAGCCATAAAGCTCTTCTAGCTAAAATAGCTAAATACATATATCTGATATTAATTCTAATTATATAAAAAATGGCATCACAAATGAAATTATTAGCATGTTGAATTAGCTTAACAATGCTATACACATTTGGATCTGGTACTTGTTGTGCTAAAGTTTCCAACCAAAAACTTGAAGCCGCAGCAACATCAGCCAAAGAAATAGCAGGCCTAAGAAGATGACCTGAACATAAATAAGCCTTCCTTAGATAAGATTCAAGCTTTCTATCTAAAGGATCTTTAAAAGAAGTACTATCTGCCATAGGAATAGTAGTACACTTTGCAAGAGTAGAAATAGCCCCATCAACTTTGGGGATCTTTTCCCAAAACTCCAATGTATCAGTCGGCAAAGGGTACAGTTTCTTAAACCTTGAAGAAGGAGTAAATGAAGTACCCAGACTATTCCATTCCCTAGAAATTACATCTGAAATAGCATCAGGAACTGGAAAAACCTCTGGAATAACTACATGAGGTTTAAAAAACGAATTTAAACGTTTACTGGTTTTAATATCAAGAGGACTAGTCTCCTCCATATCTAATGCAATCAACACCTCTTTTAATAAAGAACGAATATACTCCATTTTAAATAAATATGAAGTTTTGCCAGTGTCAATATCTGAGGCAGAATCTTCTGAACCAGAGAGATCCTCATCAGAGATAGATAAATCAGAATGCTGTTGGTCATTAAAAAATTCATCAAATTTATGAGAAGTTTTAAAAGACCTTTTACGTTTATTAGAAGGTGGTATAACAGACAGGGCCTTCTGAATATAATTATAAACAAATTCTCTCACATTAACAGGAATATCCTGAACATTAGATGTTGAAGGAACAACAACAGGTAATGGATTACTACTAATGGAAATATTTTCTGCTTTTGAAAGTTTATCATGACAACTAACACAAACTACAGCCGGAGAAACAGTTACCACAAGTTTACAACAAATGCACTTAGCTTTGGTAGAACCGACATCATGCAGCAGGATTCCAGTAGTAGATTCTGAAACAGGGTCAGCTTGAGACATCTTGCAATATGTAATAGAAAAAAACAACATATAAAGCAAAATTATCAATTTCCTTATATGACAGTTTCAGGAATGGGAAAAAATGCAAACAGAATAAGCCTCTGGAAACCAGAAGCAAAAAGAAATAATCACTTAAGTAATGTCAAAAATTTGGCGCCAACTATGACGCCCAACTGACAAAAATTTTTTCTTTTTTCTTTTTCATATGCATTTCCCAAAATGAAACTGACAGTCTGTAAGAAGGAAATATACTGATTAACCTGAATCATGGCAAATATAAGTATAAAACATATATTTAGAACTTTACATATAAAGTGCCAAACCATAGCTGAGAGTGTCATAAGTAAAAGAAAACATACTTACCAAAAGACACTCATCTACATAAAGTAGACAGCCAAACCAGTACTGAAACGAGAATCAGTAGAGGTAATGGTATATAAGAGTATATCGTCGATCTGAAAAGGGAGGTAGGAGATGAATCTCTACGACCGATAACAGAGAACCTATGAAATAGATCCCCGTTAGGATGACCATTGCATTCAATAGGTAATACTCCCTTCACATCCCTCTATCATTCACTGCACTCTGAGAGGAACCAGGCTTCAGCCTGCTGCAAAGCGCATATCAACGTAGAAATCTAGCACAAACTTACTTCACCACCTCCATAGGAGGCAAAGTTTGTAAAACTGAATTGTGGGTGTGGTGGGGGGTGTATTTATAGGCATTTTGAGGTTTGGGAAACTTTGCCCCTCCTGGTAGGAATGTATATCCCATACGTCACTAGCTCATGGACTCTTGCCAATTACATGAAAGAAATAATATTTACATCTCTTATTTAATTTGCTTCATTTTCTTGATATACTTTGCAGAAAGGTTTAGCAGAGAACTGAGGTTCTAGATGTTGAGTGTTGTTTGTGGATAAAATTGTTCAATATTTTCGTTATATTGACGATCTGTTCTTTGTCCTGGACTGTGATGAGTTGACAGCAGATAATTTCTGCAAATACCTGAACTGTAATCAATTCGGAATCGAATTTACAGGAGAACAAAGCAATGAAAGTATTAACTTTTTGGATCTCACAGTCCAGGACAAAGTGGGATCCCCAGTACAAACCAGAATGTATAGGAAGGAAACTGTGGGTAATACCCTCTTAAAGTTTGAATCATGTCATCCGAGACATGTCCTTAGAGGGATCCCCAAGGAGGAATATATTCGTATCAAGAGAAACTGTACGAGCGAGGCAGAATATCAAATTCAAGCAAAGGAGGCTACACAAAGATTCATTGATAGGGGATATAGGCAGGACTTGCTAAAAAAATTAAAAAAAAGTGTTGACATTATTCCTAGGCAAAATCTTCTCCAATATAAAACTAAAGAACAAAGAGAGAAAAATGAAAAACTAAAATTCATTACCACATACAGTACTGAATACAATAAAGTATGCTCTATAATAAGAGATTGTCTTCCCATACTGTATTCTGATCCTATCACCAAGGAAATATTGTCCTCTGGATGTGAGTTTATCCCCAAAAGGGCAAAAACTTTGGCCAATCATCTATCCCCCTCTGATTTGAAGCCCATTAAAAATAAATGTTGGCTTACGAGGAAGGAAGGATTTCATAAATGCAGACGCCCCATATGTAAGACCTGCAATCATGTCATTGAGGGGAATACATTCAGATCCAGTACGACAAATAAAGAGTACAACATCAAATATTTCATGAATTGTGCGACAACTCATGTTGTCTATTTGCTCACCTGTGATATTTGCAAGAAGCAATACACAGGGAAAACAAAAAGATCTCTAAAAGATAGATTTCTTCAACATCTGAGGTCTATTGAGAATGAGGAGAGTGATACCCCGGTATCTAGGCATTTCAAGCTATTTCACAAATCAGAGACAGCATCCTTAAAAATACAAGGCATTGACCACATCACGAGATGGAAGAGAGGTGGAAATAAGGAAAAGGTGCTAAACAAAAAAGAAATATTTTGGATGTTTTCATTGAAAACTAGTGAACCTGATGGCCTCAATATTAGAAGGGATCTAGATGTATTCACATAGGGCACTGAGCTTTTCAGGCATGTCAATATATAGTATTGATTTTCCTTATTTACTTCCATTGGAAACAATAACTCACGCTTAGGAATCATTTTATAGAAGTAATTTGCTCAGATTTAGAAACATTAGCTTTCTGGTCTCTTGTGCAGTGTCAACATTATGCTGAATATACATATTATTCATATCACTGATCTTAAGTTTTCAATGTGGTCGTTAATTCAGAAATTTTATGTATTAGATGGGTGCTAGAATAGGAGATTTTAAACTTAATTTCCCATTTAAGTAATTTTTAAGATATGTATCATTTACAATCATGGTACCCAATAGGGATCATTAATCAATTTGTCATAGGGAAAACTTTCTTCTTCTGTAAGCATTGTAAATCTGCTTTGAGCTTTTTTCTTGCATAGCCATCTGTTTATTAATGTCTATCTAAGCGACTGCATTACCATGTGTGCTCCCTTGAAAGAAATGTGTGTTTAACAGATGTCATTTATGTACCAGTTAGGAGGGGCTTCCCTTTTTCCGATCTTTGTACAGTCAGGTGTTCTGAGTTTTCTATCATATAGCTATAAAAGGGTGCTGGACCGGTCTCCAGGTATGCAGTGAACAAGTGCGCATGGGCACGAAACGCATCTGCGTGGAGACCAGCCCTTACACCTGACTGTTGTTACTGCTCTGTTACCTGTTTGCCACTGCCAGTGGCATCCGCTTTTAACTTTAATACATTTTTGTTACTTTTTTATCCTACCGTGCCTGCAGTTTGCCTGAATCTTTTTGACTTACCCTTCAGAGGAACATCTGTGCTATCGGCGATAGTGCGCTTATCTTCACTCCCTGGGATTCCTATATATATATATATATATATATATATATATATATATATATATATATATATATATGTTGTTGTTGGCTCATCCATGTGTTCATTTCCAAACTATTCGTGAATTGATGCATCTTTAACAAATGATCCCAAGATTATTAAACTGAGATAATCAATGTAAATTATTAATTTGATGGAAATAGTATCCTCTCTGTGAATTCGGAACTTAATTGTTTGTATTTCATGTCCCTTTAAGTGATGCTGACCACAATTCTTAAGGAATGGATATTCATTTCTAATGTATTTTTGTCCTTTTTACATCAACATAGACATATAATATTTTTAACTAGGACAGAATTGAAGACAGGCGCAGCCCAATTCAAGTGCAGGGTAATTTATTATGACATAAGTGCAAGTACACAATACATACTCACAAACGTTTAGAAGATAAAACAGCAATTTAAGCGTAAGACACAGCCAAATACAAATTGTATTATACCACCAGTAGTAGTTTAGGTTCCAGCACCTCTCACCCAGACTTGGTATTTTCCGACTGAGATGTTCGTGCCTGGGCTGTGAATCCTAATACCAAACTGGAGGGATCGTCTTACGCTTAAATTGCTGTTTTATCTTCTAAACGTTTGTGAGTATGTATTGTGTACTTGCACTTATGTCATAATAAATTACCCTGCACTTGAATTGGGCTGCGCCTGTCTTCTATTCTGTCCTAGTTTCTGTTCCTGATTGGGTGTCACTCGAGAGCACACAGCTTCCACTACGGGCAGCAGCACACCCGAATCTGAACAGCAGAGGTTCCGGGATCATCAGCTGGTCTGCCTGCATCAGCCAGTCTGTGGACATACACCATCTACAACAATTAGTACAACCGGCTCTTCATTCCCTATCCCTCACTACCTAGGGGGTTTCTGACCCACTGTCAGGACCTAAGCGTCGATACTGGTAACTGTTTTCTCATATAATATTTTTAAAACAGACTATTATAACAGACTATTATTTGAATGTTGACAGCACATGTATTCCAATTTTACTTCTATCTTATTGTAGTAGTCTAACAAAAGCAATCACTGTGTGTAATGCGCATATTTTAGCTGATTAATATCTTTCTCTTATTATTGTTTCTCTTTAGTGATCCAACGATATATTGATATAGGTAGCCTGACCATATTTCAACTTGAATACGTGACACATCTGATAAATACATGTGTCATTATTCTTATCCCAAATAAATCTTTAAACATATCTGAAAACATCCCTGACATATGTATTTCTCATGTTTCCCTTTTTAAAGCATAAAGATGGAGACCATAGCTATAGGTAACATATAATGTATAACCAATCCCGATTTTCATAATGTATCACGTAGCATTATTTCTCATTTAAAGGGACATGAAACACAATAATCTATTTTCTCATTTATGTATAACATATGATTTTGAAATAATTTTCTTTCCATAAATTCTCAATTTTGCTTCAGTCTCTTTGTATCATTTATTTAAGGAGCAGCAGGGCACTACTGGTTTCTAAATGAACACATAGGTGAACCAATGACAATCAGTATATATATATATATATATATATGTAGCCACCAATCAGCAGTTAGGACATCTTATTTTTCTGCTCTTGAGATTACCTCTAAACACATTTCATCAAAAGATTAAAATTAAATTTGAAAATGAAGTTCAAATTGCAATATCGTACATAATCGTGTAACATAAAATGCTTGCTAAATAGTTAATAATCCTCCGATTCTAATGAAATATATCATTATTACTAACAATAGATTATATTTCATACATCACAGTATTACGTTATCTAGCGTGACATTCATAGATAACAATATAGCACATACTAGTTATTAAAATATAAATACGTTTCTTATTGACATGCAAAGCTGTAAAATGAGTTCTTGGATTGGATGCCGTTTTTACACAATCTCTGATGCGCCTTTGATTGGCTGACGTTTTTACGCAATCTCGGATGCACCATGTTGCTTAAGATGTCACATGCCAAACTGTAAAAATGAGTCCTTGGATTGGATGCCATTTTTACGCGATCTCGGATGCGCCTTTGATTGGCTGAGGTTTTTACGTGATCTCGGATGTGCCTTTGAGTGGATGACGCTTTTAAGCAATCTCGGATGCGCCATGTTGCTTAAGACGTCACATGCAAAACTGTAAAATGAGTTCTTGGATTGGAAAAATATAAAAAGAGAGAGAGATGCACTCAGCTGAGACAGAACAAAAGCTAGAAAAACTTCCGTGCCTGTTCATTTTCAGTGCCACTCAGGGTGCATACTCTTTTAGCACACTATGCCCCTTCACAGAGAAAAAATATCCTTTAGCATAACAGTCTGACCCTGCCCAATGACAGTCCAGCACCAAAATACCAGGCAATTCTCTGAACAAGAGAAACAACAACCCCCAGATGATCATTTCAACCTTCTGTGGGCCTCATCAGTGAGGTGCAGTCACATCTCTCTAAGGGCATGTGTGCAAGGAGTCCACGTCTGGTTTCCCCTTTTACTCTTAGGGAGACCCAAGAGCAATTTGCATAAATATAAAAAGAGAGAGAGATGCACTCTGAACAAGAGAAATAACAACCCCAGACAATTGTTTCTTTTTATATTTAGGCAAATTGCTCTTGGGTCTCCCTAAGAGTAAAAGGGGAAACCAGATGTGGACTCCTTGCACACATGCCCTTCGAGAGATGTGACCTGCACCTCACTGATGAGGCCCACAGAAGGCTGAAACAATCGTCTGGGGTTGTTGTTTCTCTTGTTCAGAGAAGAATTGCCTGGTATTTCTGTGCTGGACTGTCATTGGGCAGGGTCAGACTGATATGCTACAGGATATTTTTTCTCTGTGAAGGGGCATAGTGTGCTAAAAGAGTATGCACCCTGAGTGGCACTGAAAATGAACAGGCACGGAAGTTTTTCTAGTTTTTGTTCTGTCTCAGCTGAGTGTATCTCTCTCTGTTTTTATATTTATGCAAATTGCTCTTGGGTCTCCCAAAGAGTAAAAGGGGAAACCAGACGTGGAATCCTTGCACACATGCCCTTAGAGAGATGCGACTGCACCTCACTGACGAGGCCCACAGAAGGCCGAAACAATCGTCTGGGGTTGTTGTTTCTCTTGTTCAGAGAAGAATTGCCTGGTATTTCGGTGCTGGACTGTCATTGGGCAGGGTCAGACTGATATGCTACAGGATATTTTTTATCTGTGAAGGGGCATAGTGTACTAAAAGAGTATGCACCCTGAGTGGCACTGAAAATGAACAGGCACGGAAGTTTTTCTAGCTTTTGTTCTGTCTCAGCTGAGTGCATCTCTCTCTCTTTATATTCTTGGATTGGATGCCGTTTTTAAGCGATCTTGGATGGCCCTTGGATTGGATGGCGTTTTTTACGCAATATCGGATGCGCCATGTTGCTTAAGACGTCACATGCCAAGGTGTTAAATCTGTCTGATTGGATTACGTTGTCCCGCAATATTTGATTTTGCACGTAACCCATGTTTGTGTATGAGAAGACAAGTTTAAAACCATGACGAGTATGGACTGTGTCAATCATGTACATTGTTGAACCATAGCTGATAAAGAACACAATAATCTCTTTTCATGGCTGTCTCGTTGAAGAAACAAAAGAAGGCAATATGTTTACATGCATAATATATTTTGAGACTAGTGCAAATGCATGAATATACTCCATCTTGTTTAATATGTTTGTCAACAATATTTTAATTTTTATAAATAATTACTATGTTGTGTTGAATTTTCTACATATCTAATTGCTAAAGATGCGCTATTGTATTTGAATCAAGTAATCAATTGACCTTTATCATATGATAAATATATGAGATGCCTACTTATTCTAGATGGTATGTCCTGGTCTTTTTTCTTAAAGGGACATTATACACTCATTTTTTCTTATCATTTATGTTTTGTAGATGATCTATTTATATAGCCCATAATATTTTTTTTTTTTAAATGTATAGTTTTGCTTATTTTTAAATACCATTGCTGTGATTTTCTGACTCCTAACCAAGCCCAAGTTTGATGTGAATACCATCAGCTACCTTCCCCAGCTTGCTCCTGTTTGTGTAAAGGGTCTTTTCATATGCAAAAGAAGGGGGAGTGGGGAGTGTCTTATTTGCCCCTTGCAATGGGCTTTCCAGCTAACTTTTCAACATAGCTAAACTGACAGTTTCTAAGTAAGTCTTTAAACCGTTTTATCATGGATTTTTAGTTTAATCTTTTATTTATATCAAAATATTCATGACAATAAAACAGTTTCAAACAATGGTTATTACACTCCAGTGATCAAAACATATTACATGGTAGGTTCTTTAGCATATTGCATGGTAGAGTTTTTTAACAGTCCCGCAGAGTCCAAATTCTGAAAGTCCATATGAAAAATTGCGTGTTCACCTGAGGCGATTCTATAAAAGGTAGGACCTGATTATATAATGCTAAAATCTTATTTCACACATTTCGACAACAATATTTAATATATTTAAACTCTAACAATCAAAGTAGATTACACATAAGGTTCTCCGATAAGTTTGCAGAGTTCATCTGGTCGGGGTACATATAGTGAGATCTATGCTCATACACCGATAATGCAATAGCAATTTCTTGTATGTAACTCCTAAGCCATCACTGATTATGAGGTAAAGTTGGGTAGTTAGATGGTTGTGTCTGAGATGTGTAGTTGGTAATGGAGTTATGTTAGTTTAGTTCTGGTACAGTCTACTTGCTATGTTCGGCTACCACTCAGTTCTGGCTGTTACTTATGTGACTAGAGAGGTATATAGTGTGCTTGGAAGTTAGGTGGTGTGTGTCTTCTTGTTGGAGAGGAATTTCCCATGCACAGCCTTGTAATTTGTCAATAGAGAGGAGCGTTACAAGAAAGACTTAGTTCTGTTTTGTATAGTAGTATGATTCCCAAAAATATAGCATCTCGGCATAGAACTCCAATCTGCCAGTTTTATAGTAAAAGAATCTCTCCATGGATAGATTCGTTTCCATTTGTGTTTTCCACATTAATAGGGTTGGTGTGGACTCGGATTTCCACAGCCTCGGGATTATTTGTTTGGCACTGCATATGGCTAAGTGGAATAGAGATGCATACTGCTTAAACTGGAATTTGGGCAGGATATGAAATAAATATATCAAGGGGTCTAATGCAATCTCAAGATTTAATAACTTGCTCATTTCTTGGTTAATGTCTATCCAAAATTTTGAAATCTTAGGGCATTCCCACCAGATATGGTAAGGTGTACCTACTCCTGAACATTTCCTCCAGCATCTATCCGATGCTTCTGGGAATATATATTTTAATCTATGGGGAGTGAGATACCACCGGAGCAAGAATTTGTAATTGGTTTCCAATAAAGTGGCTGAATGTGCGGATTTGCTGGTATGTCGAAAGATATCGAGCCACTCTTCTTCGGAGAGAGTGTATGGAAGTTCTCTATGCCAAGATATTATTGTGGAAGTTTGTTTGGGGTCTGATGGCGTGAGTAGGATTTGATATAAGGTGGATATAGCATGAGTTGGGGGTGAGCTGGAAGTGCAGAGTTTTTCGAAAGTGGTGCGATCTCTTGTCGTGTGATGTTTGAGTTTATGGGTGTGTGCAAAGTGTTTAAGTTGTAGATATTTAAACCAGTCAGTGAATTGTGTGATTCCTAGATCTACTAATTGTTGTTTAGGTATCAGTTTGTTCTCCTCTAATAGTGTATACAGTGGGAGGAGGTTGTCAAGGGTGCTCTGTGATTTAGGCGTGGCTAACATCCCTGTTGGGAAGTCTGGGTTAGACAAGACAGTCGTCAGGGGGGAGGGGACCGTTGAGATATGTGGGTTTCCAGCTATAGTCCGAGACCAGATGTTGAATGTTTCTTGTATTATGGGGTAGAGTTTGATCAAGGCTGGATGGTTCCCAATCGGTTGCCAACAGTATGCACCGAGTTGGGGGGACCCGGTCAAGTCGTGTTCTAACAGCAACCAAATCTTGTCGTGTTTGTTATGGATCGTGCACCAGTCTATCAATCTCTTTAAAAAAACAGCAGCTCGATATTTAACTATGTCTGGTACTCCCAAACCTCCATATGTTTTTGATAGATAAAGAGTTGTTCTGGCTATTCTAGGAGGTTTCTTTTTCCAGATATATGAGTTCATCACAGACTGGAGTCTGTTAAGGTAGGTGTCTGAAAGCGGTATGGGGACTGTTTGGAACAAGTAGAGGATCTTGGGGAGGATGGTCATTTTGGCTACCCCTATCCTGCCCAACCAGGATATATTTTTATTTAGCCAGGCAGATGTATCTCTAGTTAGGGAGTTTAAGAGTGGTTCATAATTCAGTTCAAATAGTTGTTGAACAGTACTGGCGAGGTGAACACCCAAATACTTCAGTGAGGACCTCTTTATTTGATATGGTACCTGTGAGCTGAGTGTTTGGATGTCAGTCTCGTTTAAATTTATGGGGAGTAATTCGGATTTATGTTTATTAACTAAATAATTAGAATGGAGGCCAAACTCCTCCAGTGTGCTCCGTGCCGCAGGTAGAGCCACAGTCGGTTGAGTTAATGTCAGTAGTAGGTCGTCTGCATAAAGTGCCAATTTATGATGGGTGGAGTTTATAGTAAGTCCGGTTATTGCTGGATTGTCACGTAGTTTAGTAGCAAGAACTTCCATTGAGAGAACAAATAATAAGGGTGACAGAGAGCATCCTTGTCTGGTACCATTTAGAATAGGGAAAGAGTTGGAAAGTGTACCATTAATTTTAATCTTGGCAGTGGGGTTAGTATAAAGGGCTAGAATTTTTTGGATAAAACTGTCTGGGAAGCCAAATTTCTGTAGAGTAACTTTTAAAAAGGTCCAGTCTAGTCTGTCAAAAGCTTTTTCAGCGTCAGTCGAAAGTAAAATAAAGGGAATGTCATGTATAGTTGCATATTGCATTAAGTGTAAGATTTTTACAGTGTTGTCTTTAGCTTCTCTCTGCGGCACGAAGCCCACCTGATCTGGATGGATCAACGAAGGGAGTACTTTATTAATTCTGGTGGATAGAATTTTAGCATATAGCTTAATATCTATATTCAGGAGAGATATTGGTCGATAGTTTGATGCAATAGTCGGGTCTTTACCTGGTTTTGGTATGAGTGTAACTACTGCCTCAAGCATAGAGGAGGGTAGGCCATGAGATTCATCTATATAATTAAAAACTGAAAGTAGATGTGGGATCAAAAGATGTTTGAATTTTTTGTAATAACCGCTAGTGAAGCCATCCGGCCCGGGGCTTTTCCCCTGTTTTAATGAGTTTATAGCATTGGTGATTTCTTCAGCTGTTATTGCCGAGTTAAAGGGGCTAAGCTCTTCTGTTGGCAGTTTAGGTAGTGTAACAGTGTCCAAATACTTGCAACAGTCAGTAAAATGTGTCTTAGTGTTCCTGTGTGGTGTCAAATTATATAACATTGTGTAGTAATCTCTAAAGATTTCTGTCATCCTCTTAGTCTCCACTGTTAATCTACCAGAAGGGTCTTGCAACATAGGAATGTAGTGGGCTGATTGTTTGGTTTTAAGTGCTCTCGCTAAGAGTTTCCCGGGCCTGTTTCCCTCTAGAAAAAATTTCTGTTGCAATTTTAGTGCTTGTTTCTGGGCAGCTAAATCTAGAAATTCTTGAAGTTTCTGCTTAGCCTGATTTCTTGTTGATTTTAGGGAGTCATCACATAGATTGTTCTTATATAAATTCTCTGCGCTTTGGTAAGAAGCAGTAAGGTCTGCTTGTTGTGATCTATTAATTTTATTTTGCAAAGCTTTAATTTTTATCATTTCACCTCTAATGACACACTTATGAGCCTCCCAAAGTGAGAATGGGTTTATGCTTGGGTTGCTGTTGTGTTCAAAGTAGTCCACTATCGACTTCTCTACTTGTTGTAATAGTGGTAGCTCTTTAAGTATAGTGTCGTCAAATCGCCATTGAAATGGTTTAAAAGGGAGTGAGGACCAGTGTAACCGGCACACAACTGCCGAGTGGTCAGACCAGCTGGTCGGTGTGAGGTCAGATGAGGTCACTGAGGAGATAGTGTTATGGTCTGTGAATATGTAATCTATACGGGAGTGAGTGTTCTGTGGTGCTGAGTAATAGGTACATTTCTTATTATTCGGGTGCTGGACTCGCCAAACATCATGGATTCCCAGTAGTGTCAGGTCCTCTCTAATGGACCTAAGTGACTTTTTCGACACTAGTGATTGTGCAGTAGAACTATCCAACATTGGGTTCAGCGGGGTGTTTAAGTTGCAGCCTACAATGAGGGACCCCTTGTAAAAAGCTAAAATGTTATTAGTTATCTTGCGAAAGAAGGGAGCTTGGTGCGTGTTAGGGGCATAAATATTGACCAGTGTAATTGGTTTCCCTTGAAGTAATCCCCTTAGGGCTAAATATCTCCCCTCACTGTCCCCATCTGTTTGTTGGACGTGGAACTGTAATGAGTTATGAAGTAGGATACTGACTCCTGAGATTTTTTTGGATGGGTGACTGCTGTGATAATGTCTGGTGTATGTGGAGGTGAAAAATCCTGGTTCTTGTCCTGCTATGTAGTGTGTCTCCTGTAAGAATAAGATGTCTGCTTGTTTATGTTTAATGTCAGTGAATGCCATGCGTCTTTTGTGAGGTATGTTAAACCCTCTTACATTTTGTGTCATACATACAATTGTTGTTTTGTCAGCCATTACCTGTTTAATGGGTCGATATCTGTCTGAATGCTAAATCTATCCATGAGACTGTAAGAGCCATTTAGGAATGTTGTGGAGGGTGCATATACCTGGAGTTTGTTAATTAAGGGTAGGTAGAGTGTAAACAAAAGTATCAATATAAACAGTATTGAGTCAAACTGAAACCGTGTAAACAATAACCAAAACAATAACATGAGTAAAAACAAAAACAAAAACAATAACAAATAACAAATGGTTTGACATAACATGTCACAATTCAGGGGGAAATTAGTTTGCCCCTAATAAAGAAAAATCTTATAAGTACATTTGTGAACAATTACAAGGACATTGTGTCGTTTATCGACTATTAATATAGGACTGTGTCAAATCTTTATGTTCACATATTCAGTCTCTTTACTTGAGAGTCCAACAGGTGAAAGTATGCTAAAGTTCATAGTGAAAGGAAGGAAAAGGTAATTTAACATATAGATAAAATGGATTTATCTCACCCATTCAGGTCCTATCAGCGTCATCCTGGATTGTCCACAGGTGCAAGATCTTGGGATTTCTTCGGTCTTTTAATTTTATGCTGCTGCCATTGTGCTTTAGGAGGTCTCGCTGGTTTGAGTGTCACTTCTGATTCTTCATCCTCTCTTGATATTGTTGGTTGAGGGGGATCTATCCCTAGTGCCACACATAATTCTGGTAGATCGTCCAAAGATTTACATGACAGCTTATTGCCGCCATGGGAAATGTTAATAGAACACGGAAAGCCCCATCGGTATGGTATTCCTTTGGCTCTGAGAAGCGTTGTTAAATGTTGGTATTCTTTTCGCCTTTGCAGAGTACGAGGGGCCAGATCTGCGAATATTTGCAGGTGGCAGTTCTGGAAGTTGATATCCTTAATTCGTCTGGCAGCTTTCATGATGTCTTCTTTGGCTTGGAAATGTGTCATCTTGAGAATTACATCTCTTGGGGGTGCTTGATCTGGAGGCTTTGGTCTTAGAGCCCTGTGAGCCCTATCCATTGATAGATCTGCAGAAGAAGTGGGGCCCAGTAGAAAAGAGAAGAGGCCTTTAAGGAATTCAGGAATGGTGTTGGGCAAAGTTGTTTCTGGGATCCCTCTAATACGAAGATTTTGCCGTCGCTCTCTATTCTCTAAGTCTTCTAGTTTGTCTTGCAGTTGCGAAAGCATTGTGTCGTGTATATTAGCTGTAGTTTGCAAAGTGGAGAGTTCGTGACTCATAAACTCGTTATCTTCTTCTAGGGCTTCTACCCTATTACCAATTTCTGACATATCTTTTCTTAGATTGGCTAATTCCTCTTTTATGCAATCTCTGACCTTGACAACTATGTTATCCAGATCGTGTTTAGTTGGTATAGTTGCCAGGAAGGATTTAGTTATTTGCACAGAGTCTTCCATGTCACTGTCCTCACTGTCTGAGGGTGACATCTCAGGTCTCTGTGGTGTGGCTTGTTCAGATAGGATAGACTGTGAGGTTTCTGCAGATCTAAAGAAAGAGCTCACTGAGTGTTTTGTTGCAGCCGTTTTTTTTGTATCTCTGCCCGGTTTAACTATCTTTTTTGGTGACATTTTCATGCAGTGTTATAACCTGATTCCTTTCCTTTAATTTGTTATCACTTTCATTCAATAAGAATTAGACCAGGATGGAGGATCAGTTCGTACAATGATGCTTGGAGAGAAAATTAGAAAGCTCCCCAAGCAATTGTGAGCTGTGATTGTATTAAATGAGGCAGTATGTCAGCATGGCCAGTATTGTGCTCCCTTTCAGGACTTAGGCAGTTTCTATGTGCTGTATAGTGTATTTAGTCAAGCAGCCAGGCCATCTGTAGTTGCAGTTAATAAAGGATATCAAAACCTTTCTTGTTTCCAAACCATGCTTTCTTTTCCAGATCCCAGTCTCTGTTGTGAAGTGTGTCTACGATGCTGCTGCCTGTTATTTCACAGTTCATATGGGCCTAGTCATTGACAAATACATATCAATATCAAATATATTCGATTAGCTTAGTATAATGCCTGTGGAGATGGGATTATGTATATTCTTATGCAGCATGTCACGTCTCAGGGCTATGGAGATGGCGGTTATGATAAGGTTCCGTGTCTATAGTATCTCACCTGACCCGCTTTCTACAATCAGTGTGCCATAGTCTTCTCCGGAATCCTCTGCTTCACTGTGCTGATTGAGATGGAGATCCGGAGGATTCCGGTGTTACATTTCAGCCCCAGGCTCCAAAAATGGCGGCCGCGACTTAGGCCTCAAACCTTAGTGGCATCAAAGATCTAGCTGAGGCAGTTTGGTCGCCACCCTTCAGGTCTCCATCCGTTCCGGAGGTGAATTTAGAGTATTGCTCCTCCAATCTGTGCTCAAATGCCCCTGCAATAGCTATCTTGGGCAATTTTGGTCGGAGCTCACATTAAAGTGCGGCCATCAGTCACGCCAGCCGGCTCCGCCCCCCTATCATGGATTTTTATATCAGTATCTGGGTATCTTGTTCTTTATAGTAGTGTCTATTACATGCAGTTCTATGAAAATGAGTGTATACTGTCCCTTTAATGTAAATGCTCAGTATTTTGTAATGTATGACTTCCACATTGTTAATCTCTAAATATATTACTGTGAGCATATATTTCTAATGTAACTTTTAAAAGGTTATGATATACTTACCCTCTTACCTAACACCTTGTCTATATAATTCAATACACCCTAGGGTATTCTTAATAGATTAGATTTTATTATGTATTGTATCATTCCAAGTATTTGCATTTTTCATCTCTCTTTTATTATATTTGTGTACCTTCACTAGTATTTTTATATTTGTATAGGAAAGGGTTAACCTTATTTATTTTAATTGACTGAGGCCCCTTTAAATAGAGGCCAGACGTGCAGCTTTCAGACAGCAGTGAGCAACACGCGAAACATGTCTGCAGTCTGTTAAGTTGTAGCCCTGACCTTTTGTTAATGGAGCTTCGGCTCTGTGTTTGATTTTAACAATGTACCCAAATAAAGATTTTGCTTTTTAATCTTTTTGGCCGGTCTTTTTTTGAACATCTTTCCTTGGATTACTATAGTTTGGAGGTGGCTGTTTGTTTACAGCCTTCTTCCTGTTAGCCCGGAAGCACACTGGGTTTCTACTGATTGCAGAGTGCGCCGGAAGCGGAGGTGCATTAATCTGGTCTCCAGGAGTTACGGTCGGATGGAGGAGACAAGTGCCTACGCTGAAGATTACGCTACCTGACAGCACGGATCCCTGGATTTGGTAAGCGCCAACCTACTTTTTGTTTGTAACTTTTAAAAGGACATGAAACCAGATTCTTTCTAAATGAAATGTCTTTCTTAAATAATTCAAACACAATAATGTATCTTTATGAAAATAGACTTTATTTAACACGTCGAGAGAAATATGGCATACAGGCTTAGTATCCTATTCAAATATTTTCTTGTTTGAACAAGTACATGTAGATATACCAACAATCCCTAAAGATTAGTATATGTTAGCATATGTTCTTGTTTAAAGGGACAGTCAAGTCAAGCAAAACAGTAATGATTTAAATCTCAAAAAATTACATTTTTTAAAAATATATCTCAAACTTTTATCACCAATTTATCTTAGTTCTTTTGGTGTTCTTAGTTGATAGCTAAACCTAGAAGGTTCATCTGCTCATTTCTTAGAGCTTGAAGCGTGCATCTAATCTGAATGCATTTTGACCACTAGAGGGCATTAGTTAATGTGTTTCATATAGAAAACATTGAGCTCATGCAGTATAGTTACCCTGGATTGATCAGTGATTGGCTGAAATGCCCGTCTGTCAAAAGAACAGAAATAAGTGGTAATTTTTCAGAGGCATAGATACAAGGTTAATCACAGAAGAAAAATGTGTATTTCTCTAAGTCTTGTTTTTCAAAACTTGATAATGCATAATAAAGTGTTTTCTTTGTAACCAACAATAATTAATGTTATGACTGTCCCTTTAAGCTGTGTTGTTGGCATCAAAACAGTGATATGCCATCATGTATAATTGTAATGGTCATTTTGTTTGAGATTAGGGAAACAGTTTGGACATCACATCACAGAAACCAATCAATGTAATCAACAAGGATAGGTATGTGATGATGTGGTCTCCACACACTTGTAAAACACACTCTGTAAACAATCTGCCTCCATGGACACGGTCCCATAGAAGCAGATTATATACAGAGTGTGCTCCACAAGTGTAAGAAGACCACACCATCACATACCTATCCATTACACATTAAATAACTAAATATATAAAAAATAAAATTACTTCCTCTTCCTTCCCCTCTTCCCACGAGACTGAGGCTCTGGGGGGGGGCAACTGCCCCCTCTGACGAGTTCTCCTAGGAAATGTTTGGGGAAGAGGGGAAAGAGGAGTACTGCGATCACCTGGCTGAGGAGGAGATTGAGGATGAGATGGAGGAGGGCCAGGAGCAGATGGTCCAGCAACAGATGGCCCAGGATCAGATGGCCCAGCAGCAGATGGTCCAGCAGCAGATGGTCCAGCAGCAGATGATGCGTTATGCGCCTCCCAGAGGACCTGCAATATATCTTTCAGAGTATGCAAGATCTCTCTTTTGTCTTGGTGAAGCTCTCTTTGGTCTTGTCGAATATCATTAATTGCTTCCGTCAGCTGGATTCTGCTTTCCGCCTGTGAAAATCTCTTAATATCTGCAGCTCTGCTATCTCCTCCTGAGTAGCTGCTGGTGCACGGCGGGCTGCTGGTGCAGGAGGGGCTGCTGGTGCAGGAGGGGCTTCTGCAGGGATCTCTTCTGCAGCGGGGGCTTCTTCAGAGGATGAGGGTAGAGGGATGTCTTCCATGTCTCCCTGAGGTGGCGAGTCATCTGCACCACCCTCATACCTGGGTGAAGGAGGAGCCTGTGGGTGCTGTGCTGCCTCCTCCCCGGGCTCAGACTCTGTATATTGTAAAAAGAAAGAAATTGAGATATTAGCACAGTTCCAAATAAAGATGTAAATGTTGTATTTGAAAGTGTATTAATGAGGCTGCCTTTGTAATTATATTGTAAGCAAAAGCAATCAATACGATTTCCGCATTTTCCAAACTGTGTTTCTGATATCTATATGGTCAATCTGAATGTGTTTTTGCGTTTGTTTTCAGTCTGTTTAAATGCACACCTAATCTGTAGACTAGATACTAATGTGATGGCTTTTCATGAAATCCAACTTTCGCAAGGTAATTGTGAATGCGTTTACATAATAATGTCTAAAAAAGCGCAATTGCGTTAATCATATCCTGAAATACATTCTTTATTTTTGATGTAAAGAGATTATTAAATTAGCTTACCGGAAGATGAGAGTGGCAGGTTCCCGGTATCAACTCCTCCGATACCGACTATGGCCACCTGGGAGATACTGGAACGCAGCATTTCCTCCCATCAGGAATATTCCACGATCATTTCAGGACTGCCATATTGGTCCTCCCTCAAGAGCTTTCTTTTGAGTTCCATTTTGCAGTCCCGGTAGCGATGCTGTATAGAATTGACATCCCTGTTATGGACCCCCACTGCATTAACGGCATCCCTGATCTCCAGCCATAGCTTCCTCTTCTCCTTAGGGGTGGCCTTCTGAGCCTGCAGCCTCCTAGCCCTCTCCATATAAGCCTCTATGAGGGCCTCCTCATCCATGGTATATCTCGCCTCCCTACTCAGCTTGGCTTTCCCCTGTGATGTGAGCCTCTCTTTCCCGGACTGTGAAGCTCTACACTGCACGCCACTGGGCCCAGCCACTTGTTCATCTTGAACAAAGTGGCCGGGTCCACCCACCGCTTCCTCCCCCCCCTTTCTGTCCCTTTTCCTGTCCTGTTCCTCTCCCTCTCCCTTTCCCCCTCCCTCTCTCCTGACTAACCTCCTGCCTGAACTGCTCCCTGACCTCCTCTACATCCTCTTCTCTAAGCTGCTTCCTAATCAGCTCTAATAGTTCCGGGCTAATCTGCCCCCTATCCCCCCCTCCCGTCATACTCAAACAAAAAGTGAATGTGCCCAAATGAAAGGGGGTCAAAATAAATAACAAACTGTAAAAAGTGCAAAAAGTATGAAAGGGATATAAATAAAAGAGGGTAAGGGGTATTAAACAGACAAAAATGTAGAAAAAGACTAAAATGAGGATATGTAAACAAAATCTAACTATGGGATGAGTATGGGTTTACAGGGAATGGTGTATGGGCTTACATGGAATGGGGTATGGGATGAAAGGGAATGGGGTATGGGATGAAAGGGAATGGGGTATGGAGTGTAGGATGAGAGGGGATGGGGTATGGATTGTATGTAGTGTTATTGATAAGTGTATGTATGTATTGAATGTGTTTGCATGTAAATGTGTTAATATAAGTATTCAGAAAAACCACTCGCACACTCTCCCAAACAAACTCTCGCTCATTAACGCTCTCTCACTAACTCACTATCTCACACTACCACTAACTCTCACACTACCACTAACTAACTCTCACACTACCACTAACTAACTCTCACACTAACACTAACTCACTATCTCACACTACCACTAACAAGCTCTCACAATAACACTAACTCACTCTCTCACACTAGCACTAACTCTCACAATAACAGTAACGCACTAAATCTCTCTCTCTCTAATCTCACAAAATCCACCAGCAACACAGTCAAAGAAGCCATGCTTGTAGCGTGCTTATATACTCTATGTAAATGTTTAATAATGTACCGGTTTGCCAAGTAAAGTATGTTCAGGTGTGCTTTGTTTGTAATTAGTATGTGTGCAATGTGTATTAGTTGTGTGAATTTGCACATGCTCATATTGAGTTAGAATTTGTGGAATGTGTATAATGTGATGATCTTACCAAAAAAGAGAGCAAGAAGCGGACGGCTGAATAAGTGATAAAAAAATGTCCTTTATTTAAAAAAGTATTAAAAGCAGATGGTCAATAAGTATAAAAATCAGAGCGCACACACAAGCACCTAGGGATAGGCCAGCTTACGCGTTTCGGCTATAAGCCGTAATCATAGCATAGGGGAGCCTATTCCAGGTGCACCTTTTATACACACAAATTATAGTGACGTCACAGTGGAAAGTTAAAATCAAGTCACTCCCATAAGGTGCTATATGTATCAGTGCCTGGAATCAACGGTGGCCTTAAACTAAACAATCAAATTGTGATCACAATATAAAAATACATATACATATACAAATTGATGGCAAATGGTAAAGATGATAAATTGTAAATAGTGCAAAATAAACATGAGTAAACTGTTGTTATGAAATATTAACAAACACATTAAATTATTATTATTCTAGTATTGCTGTAGCACTATAAATACACTATCTACAGGTATATACTAAAACCAGTGTATATGTGCACATACATACCAAATAATAAATAATAGTGGCATTTGCTGGAGGGGGGGGGGAACAAAAGTTAAATGTTCACCTATACGTTCCCAAATCTGTATATTGAAAAATGATGATCTCAGGCCACAGGCTATTCTGCTATATAAATTTACAAAATTGCACAAATACATGAAGTATTACATCTACCTCAAAGTAATTAATATCTAGACAAACTCTGTCTACAAACCAACACCTTATAGTGTCATCCAAGGTAGAAAGCAGAATAACATTGAGGAACCAATAATAACAATAATAAAGGTGCTAACTAAGAGCACCTACAGTAAGATGTCATTATTGATGACTCACAGAGTGTCAAGAGAAACAGCATTATAAAAAACCATACATACAAAAAATATGTGTAGTATAATCAATATATCACATATTATCGCAGGCAATGGAGAGAGGAGGGATAGGAGAAGAGAAGAGAGAGACGCTGTGGAAACCACCAGTTAGAACATCTAACCATTACTCCCAATAATTGGTAAGATCAAATTCGGAGTTGAGTCCGTAAGGAACCCTGGTCTCTAGTTTAAATATCCACACATATTTAAACTAGAGACCAGGGTTCCTTTTTTATAATTTAACGTGTTTGTTAATATTGCATAACAACAGTTTACTCATGATTATTTTGCACTATTTACAATTTATCATCTTTACCATTTGCCATCAATTTGTATATGTATATGTATTTTTATATTGTGATCACAATTTGATTGTTTAGTTTAAGGCCACCGTTGGTTCCAGGCACTGATACATATAGCACCTTATGGGAGTGACTTGATTTTAACTTTCCACTGTGACGTCACTATAATTTGTGTGTATAAAAGGTGCACCTGGAATAGGCTCCCCTATGCTATGATTACGGCTTATAGCCGAAACGCGTAAGCTGGCCTATCCTTAGGTGCTTGTGTGTGCGCTCTGATTTTTATACTTATTGACCATCTGCTTTTAATACTTTTTGAAATAAAGGACATTTTTTTTATCACTTATTCAGCCGTCTGCTTCTTACTCTCTTTTTTGGTAAGGTATACTTAGCCTGTTTGAGCGGAACGGCACCCTGCAAAGTCCCCATTCACTTGTTTGGAATAGCTCCTGGATCGAGGGGTTGTTTGCATTCTCCAATTACAATATTGCCTACAACTTTTACTTGATCGCACTATAAACTGAATCATTTGTGCTCTCATTATTTAATCTCCCTTTCTGTGGATTACTTGAATATACCTTTGAAGTGGTACATGTCGATTGGTTCGACAGCGTGTATGTGACACATCCCCTGCCATGTGGATTGGCCTTCTGGATACAGCAACAGGAGAGGCCGGTCGGTGACGCAATTGGTGTCAGCGTGTATGCGACACGCCTCCAGACCGGAATTGGGAGTTGACGGAGTACGGCACATCAACGCAGCCTGGTTCTGCGATAAGGCATATGGAGGTGAAATACAACGTGGAACAAGCCATCCGGAGTTAAATGTAAGTTATACGGACTCTTTACCTGGTGGTGAGACACCTACTTTACGTTTACTTATACAAGTGTGTGTGAGGTATTACTATAAGTGAGTCCTCACTGAATACCCAGTCTTGATGTGAGCTGTACCTGATGGACTTGTTCACTTCTTTGGTTTTGTATTTGTGAGTGTTACCCCTCCCTCCAGCTATCAAATTGGATATACATATATACACAGTTTTGTTCCTTGGAGCTGGGACTGTACTTGACATTTTGTGAACTCTCCCCACACTTTCTTTGTTGGTTGGTGCTATAATGTGATGATGTCATAGTGATCGTTTTGCATAACATTGTCCAAAAGTATTATCTGTAAATGTAAATACATATTTGTGATGGTTTTGTATTTGTAAAGTGTTGTAAATGTTTCTTTGTACTAATGTTCCGTAATCTTGAATGCGAATGTTTTGTTTGTGTATGAGTGTGCAATTCTTTTTTCGTGTTTTGTTCCGTGTTGCAAGATCGTAAGGTATTTATGTATTCCTCGTTTAGTGTAAATGTTGTGCATTCTTTTTCTTTTCCGATTGTGAATGTGTAATGCGTATGTGCTATGTTGCGTGATTGTTGTTTGTACATTTGATGTGTGTTTTTGTTGTGCATTATTCTGTATACGTAATATAACAGAGCAGTGCGTATTTCTCGCAAGATCGAGTGTTAGCTGAAAAATCAGTGCTTCTTTAATTTATCATTGATCTCTATGGTAGAATGTTTAACGCTGCCGTGATTACGCGTAAAAAATAAATGCGGTAGTCGTGTTACCGCAACGTGTTACGAGGTTGTTTTGAGACTCGCAATACCAACGTTAAGAAAAGTGTGCAATGGAAATAAAGTACACGTAACTAACGCACCCCTTCTAACGCAAAACTCGTAATCTGGCCGTAAGATAATATACACAATATATAACATGTTGTTTTTTCGCATATTATGTTTACTGCAAAAGAAAAGTTTATAAAAATATTTCAACTAATTGTGGTGGAAGGTCCTGATAGTTAAGGGGATCATTGTGGTGGGAGTCCTATTGGTTAAAAAGATATTAAAAATATGAGATTGTATTATAAAATGTGTAATTATGTGTAGTTATACTTACAATATACTTTCATTATTTATTTTGTCCTCTTTTCTTATAATTTAACTCTGCAAATTGTTGGTTTTCTAAATTCTACTGAGTCTTTATAAAGTAAAGGGCACTGCCATGTTTTAAACTAAGTTTTCTGTTTCTCTTAGTCTTCTCCTGAGAACAGTTACAGTCAGATATAAAGCAGGCAATAAGATAGACTGTGTAAAGAAGGCTGTGTTGAACAATATAGTATTGTTAATTATCTAACAAGGTTTCCACATATACTTGGTAGATTGGAGAGAAGTGTTCATCTGGGGATAGACCGTGCTCAGTAGACCATTCTATGGGTTGGTAACCATCCAGGCTGTAGCATCTTTTTGCCCATAATGTTCCTTTCAGAGAAGAAAACTTTCCTGCAGTATAGCAATCTCCATCCATAAGGACAGTTTAGCCCCAAAATACCATGCAATTCTCTTCTGAACAAAGGGTTTTTCCAGCTAACCGCAGATGTACGTTTCAGCCTATATGGACATCATCATCAGAGGTGCAGCTATATCCCTCTAGGCACAGCAGGCAAGGGGCCAACTTCTAGTTGCCCCCATCACCCTTAAGGGGTCATTAGTATATGTAGATTTGAAAAAAGTGCTCGGCTGGGGGTGGACTAGGGTTGCCACCTCAGCCTTGTTTTCCTGAACACTTATAATTTACACATGGCGCAGGGTGTGCAGGGAAGAATATGTATAGTGCATATGAATAGTGCTGTCCAGAAACACAATACATATTCATTCCTGCATACCCTGCAGCATGATTAACTCATAAGTGTCCAGGAAAACATGGCTGAGGTGGCAACCCTAGATCTGGTTACCCTAAACCACTGGTTTTCAAACCTGTCCTCAGTACTCCCTAACAGGCCACATTTTGAGGATATCTGAACTAGAGCACAAGTGAAATAATCAGCTGATTAATAAACCTGGTTATTTTCTCTCATCCAAGGTAATCCTGAAAATATGGCCTCTTAGTGAGGCCTGAGGACAAGTTTGAAAACCAGTGCCCTAGACTAAGGTTTGTACTATGTTTATTTCTCAATTGGAATTCCCTTTTCTTTTATGCGTGCTGCAGTTCTGGGCAAGTGATCCCTGTCTACCTTTCAGCAGGTCATATATTTTTTTAACCCCTTTATTCCTAGAAGTGATGAGTTACAAGTAAAATTTGCAACACTGAAATAAATGTGATCTGTGCATGTCTTCCCCTTTAAGACATCAGAGTATATGCTGTGCTTAGGATTTAGTGTTCGAATGTGCGACACCAAAAATATCTCTATTCTCTCCTCCTGTTCTCTTCTGTCTCACTTTTCTCCCCTGTCTCTCCTTTCTTCTCTCCTATATTATAATATTTCTGCAAACTAAACTTATCTTTAAAAATATACTTGGTGTGCTAAAAAAGCGAGGTATAAATTGTGTGCGTACTTTACAGAAAAAAAGTAAAAATGTATGTGTAGATACAATAATTGCCAGACAACTAAAGACACTTCTTGCCCAGAGGTAGGGTTGCCACCTCAGCCATGTTTTCCTGGACACTTATGAGTTACCCATGCTGCAGGGTGTGCAGGGAGGAACATGTATTGTGTTTCTGGGCACACTATTCATATTCCTCCCTGCACACCCTGCAGCATGTGTAACTTATAAGTGTTCTGTATTTTAAAGGGACAGTCAACCATAGAATTGTTATTGTTTTAAAAGATAGATAATCCCTTTATTACTCATTCCCCAGTTTTGCATAACCAACACAGTTATATTAATATACTTTTTACCTTTGTGATTACCTTGTATCTAGGAACCTTCTTCCAGCCCCCTGATCACATGACTGTGACTGTTTATTATCTATTGTCTTAAATGTATCATTGTATTGTGCTAGATCTTAAATAAATTTCTGTGCCTTAACACAGTGTTATCTATATGGCCCACATGTACTTTCTGTCTCTTTGTGTTGAAAAGAGATTTAAAAAGCATGTGATAAGAGGCAGCCCTCAAAGGCTTAGAAATTAGCATATGAGCCTACCTATGTTTAGATTAAACTAAGAATACCAAGAGAAAAAAGCAAATTTGATGATAAAAGTAAATTGGAAAGTCAATTAAAATTAAAAGTCCTATCTCAATAATGAAAGTTTAATTTATACTTGACTGTCCCTTTAAGGGACGGGTGGCAACCCTAACCAGATCTGAGGGGAATAAAAGGGACACTCAATTTACAACACATGCAAAACAAAGGATGAATAACTATGGGACAGTCTACTTCAGAATTATTATTGGTTAAAAAGATAGATAATCCATTTATTACCCATTCCCCAGTTTTGCATAAACAACACAGTTTTTTTTAATATACTTTTACCTCTGTGATTACCTTGTATCTAAGCCTCTGCAAACTGCCCCCTTTCAGTTCTTTTGACAGACATGCATTTTAGCCAATGAGTTCTGAATCATAAATAACTCCCCAGGAGTGAGCACGTTATCTATATGGCACACATGAACTAGCACTGTCTAGCTGTGAAAACTGTCAAAATACACTGAGATAAGAAGTGGTCTTCAAGGGCTTAGAAATTAGCATATGAGCCTACCTAGGTTTAGCTTTCAACAAAGAATACGAAGCGAAGAAAGCAAATTTGATGATAAAAGTAAATTGGAAAGTTGTTAAAACTTGCATGTCCTATCTAAATCACAAAAGTTTAATTTTGACTAGACTGTCCCTTTAAATTGACATGAAAGTGGGGGGCAGAGCCTGGAGGAGCACAGTGATGGCTGCTTAGTCACTGAGCTCCGTGCAAGCTGAGTGAACTAAGAGTGCAATATAATATGAACGATCTGCATTTTGGCTAAAAACAGAAGGAAAGCCTCTCTGTGACACAGGGGATCAAGTGAGCTGTGGCAGATAACGCTGAGTGACGCTCAGCAGAGCAGCGCAACTCTATGTGGCCCACAGGGAGATAAAGCCGCGGCATGTGAGGGGAGCAGTTAAAGAGGCCGACAGATCAATGTAATATCGGAGACAAGAAAGGCATGCCCCTGCAGTGACCCATCGCTTCAGATCCCGGACCGGGTGAGCAATTTACACTTAACCCGCTATACACTTGTCATTTGCCGGGCTCCCGGGGAGGAGGAGGGAGGAACTATGCTGCATGGGGAACCGCCATCTTTAAACTTTAGCACTGCCTCAGTAAGCAGCATCGCAGTGTATCTACCAAAAAAGCCAGGCTGTGGTCAAAAAATGATGCAGGATAGGGGGCAAATCGAAGCTTATCACACCTGATCAAAAGTCCCAAAGGGGACAATTAACATCAGGAGACTGAGGGCACCCTGCAGCTGCTAACCTAGATGAGCCATAGAAGAAAATAAAATCACTATGATGGCAGGATTGAAGCTATAAGAACTGAAAAGTGGGAAGAAAGCTTTTATTAAAAACACAGTAATACAGTAGATATCTCAGGAGGATCTGGATAGTAGAGAGTTGCAGAATATAAGAAATCCAAAACGGTGAAGGAGGCACTATATACAATCACTGATGTAAGTTTGAGACACACACCAGCTCTTTGTTCAATGCTGAAAGTACTCTTTATTGTCTTTTTTCTATATATGTCAGCAAGAAAAAGATAAACTGTTTACTCTTGGTACATACTGATAAGATCTCATAATATAAAAGACAGACATGTCTGCCAGAAAACAAAATAAAATAGGGGCTGGAGTAAAGCCATCTACACAACACCCTTTCTTCAGGTCCTCCAAAGGTGATAAGGGTCAAGACACAGAAACTTTGCTGCTAGAGGAGGAAATAGACTCTGACACTGACTCTCAATCTACTAAAATGGATTTAACCCCGGTAACAAAAGCAGATCTCCAGAATCTAATGTCCAAGCAAGACATTGATAATGTTTTCACCAAGATGTGGGAGAAAATGGATACGTTGCAGACCACGGTCACCAATAGTTTCACAGAGATTAAACAAGAAATTCTGGACTTAGGTACCCAAATTGAATCTCTAGAGGAAAAAGACGAAGCTACAACTGAAGATATACATGTCCTCTCCCAACATATGTCCTCCCAACAGCAAGAATTAGTAGACCTCCAGGACAAAATGGAGGACCTGGAGAACAGGAGCCGCAGGTGCAACCTACGATTGAAAGGGGTTCCTGAAACAATAATGACGCCAGAGTTGCCTGAGTTTCTTTTACAACTGTTTCAAGCCATTACGGATACCAACGAGGAGGGTAAATTTGAAATGGAGAGAGCGCACAGAGCGCTAAGAGCAAAACCCAAAAAAGGAGACCCACCAAGAGACATTATAATTAAGATGCTATGCTTCCGTGACAAGGAGGAAATATTAGCAGCAGCCAAAAAAAATCCCACTTTCAAATTTAAAGGCTCAGTTATTCAGTTTTTTCAGGACTTATGTTTAAGAACACTCCAAAGATGTAGTACTATGCGTCCCCTCACACAACTACTATGCAAGAACCAAATACCCTATAGATGGGGATTCCCATTCTCTCTTACTATTCTACATGAAGGAAAAGCACTATCACTTAAAGATCCGGAAGAGATACCAAACATTTGTAAAGCACTGAAACTTGAATGCCCAGATCTACCATCGTCTCAAGAACAGGAAGTAGTTCATCGATCTTCACGGCAGGCACTTTCTACCAAAGACAGATGGACCAAGGTGGCAAAAAAGAAGCAGAAAACCTAAGAGACTCATGATACTGAACTAATACAACAGAAAGAGAGCCTTACTTAAAGGCTAAAAGGACTGCTTGAAATCAGGAGACTTTCTATTGGAGAGACTCACACCAAATAGATCGCCCTACAGGCGAATACACCTTTTAATGTCAAGACACTGTACCCTGCCTAACGGACTCTGGCTTTTCAGAGAAAGACTCAATAGATAGGCTAGGGCACTGACCCCAGATAACTCATTATCATCACAGTAACAGGGGCAGGCCCTCACTAAGATGGTCAAATTTGATCCCGCGGTTATTGGTCAGATTAGCACTAGCTAAAAACTAATACACGCACTCTTATAAAAGCTATGTTTATTTGTTAGGATATACACAGCTTAACATTGCACACTTAACCCATTGTGCAATTAACGTATGTTAACAGATGTAGTGTACATTGTACACATAAAGGTTAATAAGGTTTGTTGTTATTACTGTTTTGTTTTTTCTTTTTTAGTTATTGTTACTGGTTTAGTATGGGCTCGCTCATGCTGCATCTTGTTTACATGCATTTGGTCGTTATTTAACTGTGTCTACTCGACTTCATTTGGGGCATCCAGAGAAATGGAAGGAAGATCCAGGGCGAAGGGTAATATATTTTTTCGTATAATATCCCTATACATATACACACTAGAGGGTTGTAGTGCTCTCCTCTTAACTTACACACCACTCACAGACAACTTTCTATACAACAGCATTCACTCAACTGCTGGGACAGATGGATCCTTGGACCATTAACCTAATCTCACATAATGTTAAGGGGCTAAACTCTGACATTAAGCGAAGGACAGCAATCACACAATACAGATCTTTGAAAGCAAATGTGATCTTTCTCCAGGAAACACATTTTGTAAAATCTCAGATACCTAGATATTGGACTAAAGATTTTCGACAACACTTTCATTCCACCTCTGACTCTAAAAAACGTGGGGTATCCATATTAATACACTCCTCCCTGCCCTTTACACACCAAGAAACAAGTGAAGACAAGGAGGGTAGATATCTGATTGTGAGAGGCCAGATTCAGGGTTCTGATATTTTGCTCTGCAATGTTTACGCACCCAACGACAAGCAAGACGCCTTTTTTAGACAAATCACACACCTCCTGACGGGATGGTCCCAAACTAGGACCATTTTGGCGGGTGATTTCAATGTAGATCTGACACTGCAATCTAAAAAACATATCTCCCTGCTTACATATAAACAAAATAAACAATACAAGAAGATTAAAGTAATACAAGATTATTTAACCACAGGGTTACTGTTAGATTCCTGGAAGACGCTATATGGCCACACAAACGACACCACCTTTTTCTCAGCGGCACACAAAACAACTGGACTACATATTTGTTAGCCAATTCTTGCAACCCATACTGATAGACTCTGCCATCCACTCCTGTGTGTGGTCAGACCACTCCATAGTACAGCTCGCACTGGGCAATATTCAAGTACCGAATAGGACGAGATCATGGACATATGATCCAATTTGCCTGAGGGACCCCATGGTCCTTAATGCAGTTGAACGTGGTATGTTAGAATATTGGGGCATTAACACAGGGACGACGGTTAACCCTATCATGACATGGGCGGCACACAAGACTCACTTAAGGGGATTACTTATAAAAGAAAAATCTACTCTTCTCAAAAAGAGAAATTCTCAGAGATTAGCTTTACAGAAAGAAATAGAAGCACTGGAAAGACAACATAAGCTCACACAATCTCAAACTATACTGACGCAGCTCCAGAGCAAACGAACAGAACTCGCAGGTATCCTAAATGACCAAGCAGTTAGAGCAGCTTTTCGGCTTAAGTCAAACTATTATATATACGCAAACAAGCCAGATAAATATTTAGCAAATAGGATTCGCGAACGTATGAGAGTAGCCTCTATAGCGCAGATCCAAAAACAAGATGGCACGACAACCACTCACCCACAGGAAATTGTAGACTGCTTTGCCCAGTACTATAGCACTCTATATGAGGGAACCCATGTAGTTCAATCCCCAACCACTGAATCCACACTAGCAAACTTACTGAACGACACGCAATTGCCCTCTATATCAGAAAAAGATAGAGATAGTTTAAACCAGGAAATAACGGCAGAGGAAGTGCTAAGGGCCATTAAGGATTTGAAACCGGGAAAAGCTCCAGGTCCTGATGGACTGCCTGGAGAATACTATAAACTATTTAAATCCTCCCTAACACCACATTTAGTCAAACTCTCGAACTATATCATGCAGGGGTATGAGATCCCATACGATTTACTGGGAGCTAGAATAGTCGTGATACCCAAACCAGGTAAAAACTCACAACACTGTAGCAGTTATAGGCCTATTTCCCTTATAAATCAAGATCTTTACTAAAATTTTGGCGAACAGATTAAAGTATATATTACCGAGTATAGTACACCCAGATCAGGTGGGGTTTGTGGCAGGAAGGGAAGCTCCTGACAATGTCAGACGAATAAAGGCGTTCGATAGAGTATACTGGATATATATGTTCACAGTCCTAGATAGAATGGGATTCAAAGGCCCCTTTGTAGACGCCCTACGTAGTATATACTCCACTCCCACGGCTGCGGTGAGGGCCATGGGACATCATTCTAGAACCATAGACATAAGAAACGGGACGAGACAGGGTTGCCCGCTCTCCCCGCTACTGTTTGCCTTGTGCATGGAACCGCTAGCGGCTAATATCAGACACATGTCTGAGATAACTGGACTCAAAATGACATTGACTATAAGATTTCTCTGTTCGCAGATGACGTCATATTAACATTGACTAAACCCCTGACATCCCTTACAGGTTTGTATGATATTCTGCAAAGGTTCTCCCTAGTGTCGGGCTATAAGATAAATATGGAAAAAAGTGAGGCAATGGCCATAGCTTTACCAGCCCACACGAAAAAATTAATTGAATTAAACTTTTCATTCTCCTGGGTGAAGTCACATGTTAAATATCTAGGTATTAAGCTATCAACGCAATATACTGACTTGTATAAGATAAATTATCTTCCCCTGTATAAAGAGCTACGGGCAGATATCACTAAATGGAGACTATTAAACTTTTCCTGGTACGGTAGAATATCTGCCATAAAAATGAACTTCCTGCCTAGGATCCTGTACCTGTTTCGGACTCTACCTGTCCCAATCCAAAAATCTGATCTCAAAACCCTACAGTCAGAGATCAACCTTTTTATAAATGGCAAGAAACAGGCGAGAATCCCTTATATAACATTAACGAGAGATAGGCAGCTGGGGGGTGGGGGGTGGGGGTGCCTAGCTTACTGGATTATTATGAAGCATCTAGATTGGCCCAAAATGCTTTGCTGAGCTCCCCAGTGAGAGATGTGGTGTGGAAGGTACTGGAGGCAGAGATAGGAAACCTAGATTCACCAGATGACCTGATTTGGGATAGATCACAATACTAACGCCAAATTAAGCAATGCTCCCCCATCACCACACTTTCACTTAATCATTGGAAGACAGTAGCACTTAGGAAGGGTAGGATGCCAGAATTTTCCTCCAAGATGCCAATCAAATATCTTATCCCGACTGAATACCGAAAACAGCTAGATAAATGGGAGAACAAAGGTCTTTACAGGGTGGGAGACCTCTTAATAAATGGCAAACCACTGACTTTCAATCAGACGCAAGATAAACTAATGCCTTATCCCCTTAAATGGTATCTATATCTACAAATCATATCTGCCCTGAATAAATTCTTACCAAACATTAGTAAACAACCCAGCACCACACTGGAGAGGCTCTGCAGCATCCCGGTAAGACCTAAACAATCTAGCAATGCAGGCTTCAGGGGAGAGCACTAGAACACCTACTATGCTTAGATGGGAGGCAGACACAAACACGACAATGGAGATAGCAGAGTGGCAGGATTTATTTAATTCCTCTTGCAAAGGATTAATTAGTGCTGACTTGCGAGAAAATAGCCTCAAGGTCATCTTTCGATGGTATTTAACACCAATTAGAACATCCCACTACACAAAGGGTGGGAATAGTAACTGTTATAGGGGATGTAACTCAACAGGAACTTATATACACATGTGGTGGGAATGCCCCAGAGTAGCACACATCTGGACCAAACTCTCAGCTCACCTGAGTTTTCTTTTAGAAGAGCAAATATTGTTAACTATATCTCAGGGATTGTTAAACGCTCCATTACCAAATTTTAATAAACATGTTAATACTCTCATTAGAATACTGTGCATGGTCACGAGGGTTAGTATCGCTAGACACTGGAGGGAGGGAGTACCGACATGGAATGAAATACTAGAAAGATTTAAAATGACATACTCCTTACATGAAACGGCAGCAATGATATTGGGCACGGTTGATATATTTCACAAGATCTGGTTTTACTAGATTACGCATCAGATTTAACCAATTTCACTTGGATGCCACAGGTGCGGATGAGAGTACAGTCAGGAGGCATGTTAGTCTATGCATAAAGGAGCTGGGGATGTCAGAGTAGACCAGGTAACGATGATCCTCCTTCATCAGTGGTGAAGAGAGACACACTAGAAGAATTAGTCATAAGAGATTATATTGATACTTGATTAATAGATCCTAAAAGACCAAATGTTAGGTTTGTTTGTTTAGTTATTTTTTGTTCGATTAATTTCATTTTTTTTAGTATAAAGAAAATTAGTTATATGCTAAATGTCTTTCATGGGAAACATATCAGGTATGAGATATCAGTTTCAAAAACTTACTGTATACATAGGATATCAGTGACAGACTTGTAAACTTGAAAATGAAATGCACTAAATTTTGTATGTCAATGCCTGATGAGACGATTTTGTAAACCATTGTATGAGACATGTGTTATGTTGGAAGATGTTATCTCAACAAAAACTATTTTAGGGGGGGCGGAGCCGACTGCCAATATGGACGTTCGCAAGTAGGAGAAGCTCCGTGCAACAGCTCATGTTAGGAGAAAGAAATAGTATGTAGCTGAAATTCTTTTTGCCATCAGACGACTGCTAACCCCTCATAAGCAACATCGCTGCGGCCAGAAACCCGTTTGACAGCGGAATCAAGCACTGGAACGGTACTGACACCGCGGCACAGGCCGCATTGGAGCCGAGAGCCTCGGCGGACTGGCACGGAACTTAGACCCGGATCTTGAGAGCCCTGTCTTGTGCAGCAAGGGGAGAATCGGAAGTGGCGACATAACACACAAGCGGCGCAATACCTTCCTGCACACACCCTGGAAGCTAACCGCGCCATCTTCCCTTCCTCCCCCTAGCATATTAGGTCGCAGCAACATAAATTTCAAGCACGGGAACAGCGCAAATACACCAAGAGGGGGTGCAGGTCTGGGGCTAGAGGGACAACAGGGCTCTGCATAACAAGTATAGTTTTCAAAAGGACATTTATAGCAATCTGTGGAGGGCAGGAGACAAGAAAGACAAGACAACTCAAGCACCCACGTGGCCACACACGATAACAAAGCCACACACAGCTACACGCAGAATCGCAGCAAGGACAGCTCTTAGCTCAGAGAGGTGGCTATACTGCAAGAAACTATATGTGACACAACATGACAACAAAAAGACAGGCCAGAGTGGACAAGACAGCTAAACTTACCACGAACGCTGCTACTAAGTTAAATACCTACTTTAAAGCATTAAGTACCTCACAGCACTCTGATATTGATCCAGAGGGAGAAGCAGAAGAAATGTTAAACACACCATCTCCTCCAGCCGCTACGGCAGAGAAAAATGCCCCATTGACCAAAGCAGACTTGGAGACCTTGCCAACCAAAGATGACTTTAACACCTTATTGCACAAAGTGGCAAAAATAGTGAAAGATGGTTTGGCAGAGGTTAAGAAGGATTTGGCGGAGATGGGTGAGAGGATAGATTATATAGAGGAACAGGTTAACAACACTAACAACACTATAGATGGACATTCTCGTTGTCTCTCAATTCAGGATATTCAAATTCAGCAACTTAAGAGCCAATTAGAAGATTTAGACAACAGGGGAAGGAGGCAGAACCTAAGAGGAATTCCAGAGTCCATCACATCTGACCTCATCCCCCAATATCTGCAAAGGCTTTTTCAGCACCTAACTAAAGATACCACATCGCCGCCATCGCACTGAGGCCCAAGCCGAGGGAAACCGAGCCCCCACGAGATATCATTATGAAATTTCACCAATACCAGGATAAGGAGCTGGTAGCACAAGCGGCGAGAAAGATGTCACCTCTGACCTTTGAAGAGCACGTTCTCCAGATATATGCGGACTTAAGCCCGATGACTTTAAATAACAGAAAAGAAGCTAGATATCTTACAGACCACCTACGTGAGCAGGAAATACAATACAAGTGGGGATTTCCCTTCTGTTTGAAGGTCAATAAAGGAAATAACACCGTTACCTACAAGTCACCGGATGATCTAGAGGAGTTCTGCTGGCTACTTGAGATTCCTTTACCCACTCCGCCATCTCTGCACAGCAATGACTCTAAAGGGAACAACAGACCACAGGATAAGCAACTCCCTCAGAGACCTCATTGGCAGAAAGTAAACCGAAAAAGGCAAAGAAACCAGACCCCAGCTGCTACTTCCAGAACCAAGGAAGCTGAGATTACATGAAACATCATCAAAAGAAGTAAAAGAACTCTATAAAAGACATTAAAAGAGAGTCCATTCTCCATTGATACGATAAGTTACATAAATGAAGTGCTCCAGCACCTGCTGGAATTTTATTTGTGGTTAGTGATGGCTGTTTTTGCTGTTTCTATTTGTTATGTTCTTTTATACCCTAATACAAATATGCAGGGCTCGTTAGACTTACTGGACTTAATAGGCATACATACATAAAACTGTTACCAGATAGCCATCTCCAAGGTGAGCTACAATAGTGATTTAGTTACTATTCACCCCCCAAGTAGTCCAGACACTACAGTGTCTGATTACTACAGGTTGTTAATTGTTAGTTCTAAGTTTTCTGTTAATGTGTTAATGTTTATATTTGTTCTTGTTATTTTGTTTTCAAGAAGTCAGCTACAAGCATACCAACAGCACCACTTGTGTTCACCCACCACTCAAATTCACATGGGTTTGAGATATCCTGCTGAAAGCCAGATAAGAAGCAGAGTGAGCGGGGGGTAAGTGTCCTTTGTATATCTGGGGGGGGGGGGGCTGAGCATTTTCACCATACACCAGATGATAACACGCTATTTCAACAGTGTAGATTCCCCAAACCATATATATCATGGCTAGCAATCCATTAGTGTTTTTGTATCAGAATTGCAGAGGCCTCAACTCTCCCACGAAGAGGTCTATAGCACTAAACCACTTCCGTAAACTTAAAGGGGACATAGTCTTCGTGCAGGAGACTCACTTCCTAAGAAACAACACGCCCAAGTTCTCTTCCCAAGACTACCCGGTGGGTTTCTTTCACTCCAACCTACATAGAAAGGTCGCAGGTGTGGGAATACTGTTTCATAAAAATGTGCCCTTTCAGCTATCCGACAAACATGAGGATTTAGAGGGAAGACTTCTTATACTGCAGGGCTCTATATTTGATACATTAGTTACACTGGTATGCGTATATGCTCCAAACACGAAACAGGCTAAGTTTATTAGAAAGATTAGTGATAGAATACTTGAGATCAAAAAGGGAGTGCTGGTAGTTGGTGGTGATCTCAATGTGACACTTGAACCAGGTTTGGACTGTTCCGCTTCTAGAGTACGCGGAACCTCCAGTCCCGGTAGCAGTGTTAAAGATAGCCTTAGGCTGATGACAGTGGTAGATGTTTAGAGGTTGCAACACGCACGCTCCAGAAATTATACCTTTTTTTCCCATGCACAGAAATCATTCTCACGAATTGATTATATACTGTTGGACCATCACTACATTTCCCTGGTATCCCATACAGAGATTCTACCAACAGCTTGGACAGATAATGCAACAGGAATACTTCAGACATAACCTACACTCGGTAGACAGCAAGGGAATCTTATGGGACGCCCATAAGGCGGTAATAAGAGGTAATTTCATATATCATAGTATAAGGCTGAGAAAAGCTCATGACCAGACTTATAAAAAGCTCTCTTCAGATCTTTATCAGGCGGAATTGGCACATAAACAGACTCCTACCAACAAACGGTCCCTTAATAAACTTACGGAAGCAAGGCTAGAATTAAACGCTTATCTTGTAAAAGCTGCTCACAGGAAGGCATTGTTTTTAAGAAAGATCTACTTTCAGGGGGGAAATAGAGCAGGAGCCCTATTAGCGAAAGCTTTCAGGAAAAAGACAGCCAAGAATCATATTTTTAATATAAAAGATAACATGGGCAATATAAAACACGATAGTCAAGAGATAGCCGAAGTCTTCAGAGACTTTTATGACCAAATATACAATCTATCCAGGTCCATTTCCCCTCCAGACGACAAAGATATTGCAGGTTACCTGGAGACTTTAGACCTCCCACAATTAAATGATCAACAGAAATCCACGCTGGAAGAACCAATCACAGCGCAAGAAATTCTGAAGGCTATACACTCACTGCCTATAGGTAAAAGCCCAGGCCCTGATGGCCTTACAAATAAATATTATAAGACCTTTAGCGAATTACTAGTGCCCCACTTACTATCCCTATTTGGAGCCCTAGATGGATTTGAGCAGTTTACCACCTCAACTAAAGAGGCGCATATCGCGGTAATCCATAAATTAGAAAATTTATCAGATTCCCCCTCTAAATTCCGACCGATCTCACTTTTAAATACAGATCTAAAAATGTATGCAAAGATATTAGCAACTAGGATTAGTCCTCTCCTTCCAACATTGGTACATACTGACCAAGTAGGATTTGTCCCTGGAAGGGAGGCCAGGGATAATACTATCAGAGCCCTGCAGTTGATTGAGTATGCTAAGTTAAAGGGAATAGGTTCCATATTATTGACATCAGACGCGGAAAAGGCTTTTGACCGCCTTAATTGGTCTTTTCTGTTTGCCACCTTAAAGAAATTTGGTTTTGGAGATTTGGCCATTAAGAAAATACAATCTCTGTATGTCAGACCCACGGCAAGAATAAAATTGAATGGCGTACTGTCAGACGCCTTCCAGATAGGGAATGGTACAAGACAGGGGTGTCCCCTGTCCCCCCTTCTATTTGTACTGGGGATTGAAACATTGGCGGCACGCATAAGACAGAACGAGCAGATAAGGGGCATACCTCTAGGGCCAAATGATTACAAAGTTTCGCTATACGCGGACGACGTACTTTTGTCTCTTTCCTCCCCATCCACATCCTTACCCGCAGTGTCTGAGGAGTTTAGGGAGTTCGGGAGACTTTCATACTTCTCGATCAATCATCAAAAGTCAGAGATACTGAATGTAAACCTGCCGAGGGCAGAACTCGAGGCTTTGATGGAAAACTGTCCTTACCAACTCCAGCCTAGGGCTATTAAATACTTAGGTATTAGACTTACCCCCAACAATAATTTACTCTTCAACCTAAATTACACGTCGCTATATAATACTACACAGACTGATTTGAGAGGGTGGGCTAAGAAACCTTTCTCCTGGTGGGGCAGGATACAAACCTTAAAAATGACAACTCTCCCGAGAATTTTATATACTATGCAAGCACTCCCAATCCAGGTTCCAAACAGCTTTATTAGAAGCCTACAGGTAATGCTGAATAGATACGTATGGGGTTCGGTGAAGCCTAGGGTTAACTGGAACACACTCTATAGAACACTTGCTAATGGAGGAGTTGGTCTCCCTTGCTTGGAGACATATTATAAAGCCGTCAGTATACAAAGGATACTGGATTGGCATAGGAATGCTTCCGTGAAAGCCTGGATAACTATCGACTCCCACATCTTAAAAATTCCCCAGGTTGGAGCCCTGTGTTGGATCCCTAAATCACATAGGCCGGAAGTAGCCTGTTCGTGCAAAATCTACACCTCAGTGTTCACAGTCTGGGATGAGATATTGAAATCGCAGCCTTACATATCCACGTCGTGGTCGCCATTAACTCCGGTCTCCCCGAACGCGGAATTCGTGGGAGGGTTGGAGTATAGACAGACTGATAATCTGCCAAAAGAGTTTGGTTATACTGTGCCAATTCATTCAATTTTAAGTGGACAGAGGGTGAAAGCAAGGCAAGAGCTAGGTGGCATACTAAATGGGGCTTTCACAAATTGGTTAAAGTATAGACAACTTCAACACTTGGTAGACACATCTAAACATAAATCTGACTGGACGAGACCTCTGACACGTTTTGAAGGTATTTGCAGCTCCCAGGGCCCCCTTAGGCACACTCTATCACTGGCAAAATCTATACTAACAGCACACAACAGCTTATCACGACCGACATATACATACAAATGGCAACAGGACCTAAACATAGAACTTAGTGATAAGGAATGGAACCGTATTTATTCTCTAGTTAAAAAATCCTCATCATCAACGAAGATGTTAGAGCTCAATTTTAAAGTACTATCTAGGTGGTATTTGACCCCCTCACGTCTAAAAAGCATATACCCACTCTCGTCCGACATTTGTTGGAGAGGGTGTAAACAGAGAGGATCAATGTCACACATATGGTGGAGCTGCCCTATAATCAAGCCCCTATGGCAGGAAATTGAAACCTTCCTAAAACACTTATTAGGTGATGCATTTGAGTTGACACCTGAAATGGCCCTCTTGAATGCTCTCCCCAAAAACATGTGTCAGCTCAGACAAAGAGTGTTACAGTTCGCCCTGAATTCGGCTAAGTCCTTAATAGCCAGTAAATGGAAAAACCAAGTGTCGCCTACAATTAGTGAATGGCTGAAACACGTAGAAAACACCCTCCAACTAGAGGAATACGGTTACTTTAAAACACAGAGAAAGGAGGTCTTTCTGGACATAAAACTATACTGGGATCTGACAAAATCCCGGTTCTCACAAGCCCGGTCTGCTCAGCCCTCCCCGGCCCTGGTATTGGACACTGGTCCTAGATAAAGTAGTTAGGAGTGAGAGAGTTATGATGAGTTGGGTTAATAACTGATACGAATATTTGTGAAAATCTCTCATTTACTCCAAATCTCAATTTGAAAATTGACTTCTGTAAAGTTGAATTTGTTTTTGTTCATTTTGTGTTTTTGTTTTTCTGTTTTATTTAAGTACTAACACGTGCACTCAAGAATCAAGACTGTATGTATAACGATGAAACTTAATAAAACTTTTTTGAAGATTAAAAAAACTATTTTAACATAAATTGACATGAAAGTCAAAACTACAGCTTCATGGTTCAAATAGACCATGTTATTTTATGTTGTGTTTCAATTAATTTACTTTGTTTGTTAAAAAGCATAACTAAGTAGGCTCAAAAGCAGCACTGCACTACTGGGAGCTAGCTGGTAAGTGGTGGCTACACACATTTCTCTCTTGTCATTGGCTCGTCAGATGTGTTCAGCTAGCTCCCAGTAGTGCATTGCTGCTCTGGAGCTGATATTATCTGTCACGGATACCAGAAGGCTAAGGCTACCCCCCACCCCCCTACAACCTCACCCCTGTTGTTTCTCAGTGGTTTTGGGCTCCTCAGAGCAACCACAATCTCTGGAAGCTTTTGTTTGCATAGTTTTGTGTTCCAAACTTGTTTAGAGAAGAGCTGATCTATGACCTGGAAAACCCTCCTAGGCTGGCTGGGCTCCTGGAACTCCCGGTCGGCTGCCTCACAACTGACACCCGCCTAACTCCTCTCAGGCTTTCCGGGCTCCTGGGACTCCCGGTCGGCCACAGGACAGCAGGACACCCGCTAACTTTACCCCTGGTCGCTCCAGCAACCATGTGTCCCACAGCTCCGCTCTTTTAGGGATTAGTAGCCCCTAGGGAGGACTAGAGGTGGGGGAATTACCGGAGGGGAGCTGCTTTAGGAACCGGGGGTTTTGGACACCCCTACCCCCATAAATTCAACGGCCTGTATCTCTGGTCTCCAATAACAAATCACACCGCTTTTTGGACTGCGGCATCTGGGGACCGAGAGCTTTCAAAGTGCCGCCGCTCCCCCGGGATCACCCCAAAACCATCACCACTGTGTCCTGGGATTCTGTGGGACTATGGTTTCTATGGAGGCGCCGGTCAGTCTGGAGGGGCGGGAATGGCAGGAAAACTGTAGCATTGTCTTCTGTTCTTATCAAGATAAGTGTGTGTATAAAAGATGTGTGTTTTGCTCAATAAAATCAGTTCTTATTTCACCTGAATGCTAGTCTGTTTAGTCATTTAGGTGGGCTCCTGCTAGAATCACTTTCCTGAGCTACATAGCAGCCTGTTCCAGGCAGAGGAAGGACCCTCATGCAGAGCTACCTAGTCTAGGTAGCTGGAGTCTGCCACAGGGTGGGACCATTAGTACTGGTGCTGTCGGGCATCAGGGGTTGCTACCGGCTGTGGTTACTTGCCAGCTACATAGCTGCAGTCAGCAGGGAGGAAGCAGGACCCGTTTGGCGGAGCTACCCAGTCGGGGTAGCCGGGGTATCCATCACATTGGCTGGCAGCGGTGGGATCTGCTTCTTTCACACAGTTTCTGCTGACAGAGGAGACGTACCACAGTAGCCGGTAAATATGGAGGTAGAGTTCCTAGGAAGAGTACAAAAGATGCTGACCGGAACAAATGATCCTTGTTTGGAACAGGACGTTCTGGCAGAGGAACCTTGCCCTCCGAGACCTCTGGTGGGAGGCTTTGCAACAGGAGCAGGAAAATGGAAAGGTCCTCCCCACGAATGACACGAGATTCCGGGTTCGGTGGACCGTGAGACTGCCTTTCCTGGGAGAACAGCCAAAGAAGGAATGGCTAGCTGTTCTACATAGACTGATCCAGCAAGAGATGTGGGTGGATGACGGCTATCGGGACCTCCAATGGCTCACTATGCAAGTGCAACCATGGCTGGAGGAAGGCTTCCCCACAGAGGGCTTTGGCTTCGGCTGCCCTGGATTTCTGTTTACAAAAAGGGCAGAGGACCCACAGTTTGGGAGCGAGACAGACCAGGGTGTGGAGGATATCTCTGGGCTCCAAGAGGAACTGCTGGATCTCTTGGAGGAGACCTGGCTGCTGGACGATCTGGATTTTATAATTGACCAGGAAGAGGCACTGGTCAAGAAATACAAGAGGCTGCTGGATCTCGCTAAGCAGCGTGCCAGGGGCATACAGATCTGGGGTGCAGCCCTCTGGGATTCATGGAGCTCGACCGTGGAGGAGTGGCAGCAAAGAAAAAGGGAACCAGGGCTGCGGGATCCTGATCAGCAGTCTGGCTCTGAGCTTATAGACTTGGACAAGGGAGCCACCCCAGCAGAAGTGCTGACAACAGGGCAGAGAGCTGCCGGCCTCTGCCCAGCACCTGTAACAGCTCCAGGAAACCCGGTCTCCCTCCCCAGCGGCAGCACAGTCTCCCATGGAGCGGAGGTTGCAGACCTCCCTCCCCAGCGGTAGATCTCCTTCTTGGGAGAAGAGACAGACAGTCTCTCCCCTCAGTAGCTTGGCAGGGTCTCTACCCTTTTCTTGTCCCGGAGTATTTCTCACCGGGGGTAGGCATTGCATTAGGCAAGGAGGAGAAAAGCTTATACAGTTGGTGCCACATGTTTGGGCACCCGAGCTTTGCCTGCCTCACCAAGGAGCAACCTCCACCTCTGGTCTGGGGTGGGTCCGCCAGTACTAAATTGAGTATCAAGGAGAGAGGCAGTGTGGCCCCGGAACTTGAGGACCCTGGAACTTGTGGGAAAGCAATTGTTTGGGAGCCGGCCTTGGCATACTTGTTTGGGACGTTGCCTTATGTGACTATCCCTGCGCCCAGGGCGCAGGGTATAAACGCCAGCCAGAACCCCCCAGGATGCCCCAAGCTCTGGAGAGATGGGATCAACTCTCCCAGCAACCGAGAAGTGGAGGGTCACCGTCGGACAGCCCCAGGTCGACCCGTTAAGGCTCTAATCGGGTCTGCCGAACTGGAGGGGGGGAGATGTCACATATACCAGACAACTAAGGCTACCCCCACCCCCCTACAACCTCACCCCTGTTGTTTCTCAGTGGTTTTGGGTTCCTCAGAGCAACCACAATCTCTGGAAGATTTTGTTTGCATAGTTTTGTGTTCTAAACTTGTTTAGAGAAGAGCTGATCTATGACCTAGAAAACCCTCCTAGGCTGGCTGGGCTCCTGGAACTCCTGGTCGGCCACCTCACAACGGACACCCGCCTAACTCCTCTCAGGGTGTTCAGGCTCCTGGAACTCCCGGTCGGCCACAGGACACCCCCTAACTTTACCCCTGGTCGCTCCAGCAACCATGTGCCCCAGAGCTCTGCTCTTTTGGGGATTAGTAGTCCCTAGGGAGGACAAGAGGTGGGGGAATTACCGGAGAGCAGCTGCTTTGGGAACCAGGGGTTTTGGACACCCCTACCCCCATAACTTCAACGAGCTGTATCTCCGGTCCCCAATAACGAATTTTGGACTGCGGCATCTGGGGACCGAGAGCTTTCAAATGACACCCTGGAAGTGCCACTGCTCCCCCGGGATCACCCCAAAACCGTCACCACTGTGTCCTGGGATTCTGTGGGGCTATGGTTTCTATGGAGGCGCCGGTCAGTCTGGAAGGGCGGGAATGGCGGGAAAACTGTAGCATTGTCTTCTGTTCTTATCAAGATAAGTGTGTGTATAAAAGATGTGTGTTTTGCTCAATAAAATTTATTTATTTATTTATTTATTTATTTATAAAATATTTTACCAGGAAGGATACATTGAGATTTCTCTCGTTTTCAAGTATGTCAGTTCTTATTTCACCTGAATGCTAGTTTGTCTAATCATTTAGGTGGGCTCCTGCTAGAATCACTTTCCTGAGCTACATAGCAGCCTGTTCCAGGCAGAGGAAGGACCCTCAGGCAGAGCTACCTAGTCTGGGTAGCTGGAGTCTGCCACAGGGTGGGACCCTGAGTACTGGTGCTGTCGGGCATCAGGGGTGGCTACCGGCTGTGGTCACTTGCCAGCTACATAGCTGCAGTCGGCAGGGAGGAAGCAGGACCCGGTTGGCGGAGCTACCCAGTCGGGGTAGCCGGGGTATCCGTCACATTATCTTTCGCCTAGATTACGAGTCTTGCGTTAGCCTTAAAAAGCAGCGTTGAGAGGTCCCAATGCTGCTTTTTAACGCCCGCTGGTATTACGAGTCTGGCAGGTACAGGTGTACCGCTCACTTTTTTTCCGCGGTTCGAGCATACCGCAAATGCCCTTACGTCAATTGCATATCCTATCTATGGTATTATGAGTCTTGGAAAAAGTGAGCGGTACACCCTCTCCTGTCAAGACTTCTACCGCATTTAAAAGTCAGTAGTTAAGAGTTTTATGGGCTAATGCCGTAACAAAAAACTCTTAACTAAAGTGTTTAAAAGTACACTAACACCCATAAACTACCTATTAACCCCTAAACCGAGCCCCCTCCCCCCACATCGCAAACACTTAAATACATTTTTTAACCCCTAATCTGCCGACCGGACATTGCCGCCACTTTAATAAATATATTAACCCCTAAACCTCCGCACTCCCACCTCGCAAACATTAGTTAAATTTTATTAACCCCTAATCTGCCGTCCCTAACATCGCCAACACCTACCTACATTTATTAACCCCTAATCTTCCGCCCCCAATGTCGCCGCCACTATATTAAATGTATTAACCCCTAAACATAAGTCTAACCCTAACCCTAACACCCCCCTAACTTAAATATAATTTAAAAAAATCTAAATAAAATTACTATTATTAAATAAATTATTCCTATTTAAAACTAAATACTTACCTGTAAAATAAACCCCAAGATAGCTACAATATAACTAATAATTACATTGTAGCTATGTCAGGGTTTATTTTTATTTTACAGGTAACTTTGTATTTATTTTAACTAGGTACAATAGTTATTAAATAGATATTAACTATTTAATAACTACCTAGCTAAAATAAAAAAAAAATTACCTGTAAAATAAACCCTAACCTAAGTTACAATTACACCTAACACCACACTATAATTAAATTAATTACCTAAATTAACTACAATTAAATACAATTAAATTAAATAAACTAAAGTACGAAAACCCCCCCACTAAATTACAGAAAATAATAAAATAATTACAAGTTTTTTTAAACTAATTACACCTAATCTAATCCCCCAAATAAAATAAAAAAGCCCCCCAAAATAAAAAAATTCCCTACCCTATATTAAATTACAAATAGCCCTTAAAAGGGCCTTTTGCGGGGCATTGCCACAAAGTAATCAGCTCTTTTACCTGTAAAAAAAAATACAATACCCCAACATTAAAACCCACCACCCACACACCCAAGCCTACTCTAAAACCCACCCAGTCCCCCCTTAATAAAACCTAACACTAACCCCTTGAAGATCACCCTACCTTGAGACATCTTCACCCAACCGGGCAGAAGTGGTCCTCCAGACGGTCCGAAGTCTTCATCCTATCCGGGCAGAAGAGGTCCTCCAGGTGGCATCTTCTATCTTCATCCATCCGGAGCGGGTCCATCTTCAAGACATCTGACGAGGAGCATCCTCTTCAAACAACATCCGACGGATAAATGACAGTACCTTTAAGTGACGTCATCCAAGATGGCGTCCCTTCAATTCCTATTGGCTGATAGAATTCTATCAGCCAATTGGAATTAAGGTAGAAAAAATCCTATTGGCTGATGCAATCAGCCAATAGGATTGAAGTTCAGTCCTATTGGCTGATCCAATCAGCCAATTGGATTGAGCTCGCATTCTATTGGCTTATTGGAACAGCCAATAGAATGCAAGCTCAATCCTATTGGCTGATTGGATCAGCCAATAGGATTTTTTCTACCTTAATTCTGATTGGCTGATAGAATTCTATCAGCCAATCGGAATTGAAGGGACGCCATCTTGGATGACATCACTTAAAGGTACCGTCATTTAGTCTTCGGATGTCGTTTGAAGAGAACGCTCCGCGTCGGATGTCTTGAAGATGGACCCGCTCCACTCCGAATGGATGAAGATAGAAGATGCCGCCTGGATGAAGACTTCTGGACGTCTGGAGGACCTCTTCTGCCCGGATAGGATGAAGACTTTGGACCATTTGGAGGCCCACTTCTGCCCGGTTGGGTGAAGACGTCTCAAGGTAGGGTGATCTTCAAGGGGTTAGTGTTAGGTTTTATTAAGGGGGAATTGGGTGGGTTTTAGAGTAGGCTTGGGTGTGTGGGTGGTGGGTTTTAATGTTGGGGGTATTGTATTTTTTTTACAGGTAAAAGAGCTGATTACTTTGTGGCAATGCCCCGTAAAAGGCCCTTTTAAGGACTATTTGTAATTTAGTGTAGGGTAGGGCTTTTTTATTTTGGGGGGCTTTTTTATTTTATTAGGGGGATTAGATTAGGTGTAATTAGTTTAAAAAAAAGTTGTAATTATTTTATTATTTTCTGTTATTTAGTGGGGGTTTTTTCATACTTTAGTTTATTTAATTGTATTTAATTGTAGTTAATTTAGGTAATTAATTTAATTATAGTGTAGTGTTAGGTGTAATTGTAACTTAGGTTAGGGTCTATTTTACAGGTAATTTTGTTTTTTTTTTATAGCTAGGTAGTTATTAAATAGTTAATATCTATTTAATAACTATTGTACCTAGTTAAAATAAATACAAAGTTGCCTGTAAAATAAAATAAACCCTGAGATAGCTACAATGTAATTATTAGTTATATTGTAGCTAGCTTAGGGTTTATTTTACAAGTAAGTATTTAGTTTTAAATAGGAATAATTTAGTTAATTAAAGTTATTTTATTTAGATGTATTTAAAATATATTTAAGTTAGGGGGGTTAGGGTTAGACTTAGGTTTAGGGGTTAATAACTTTATTATAGTGGCGGCAACGTTGGGGCGGCAGATTAGGGGTTAATAAATGTAGGTAGGTGACGGCGACATTGGGGGCGGCAGATTAGGGGTTAATAAATATAATGTAGGTGTCAGCGATGTTGGGGGCAGCAGATTAGGGGTTCATAACTATAATGTAGGTGGCGGCGTTGTCCGGAGCGGCAGATTAATGGGTTAATAATATAATGCAGGTGGTGACTATGTCGGGGACGGCAGATTAGGGGTTAATAAGTGTAATATTAGGGGTGTTTAGACTCGGGGTTCATGTTAGGTGTAGACATAAATTTTCTTTACTATAGCACAAATACAGTGGCACCACACCGGCAACCTTTTCTAAATTCAAATTAGCTGACATAAACCATGTTCATGTCTTGTTATTTATTGTAGCAGAAAAGTTGGTGCTGTGCAGTGTGTAATATACTAGACAAAAGAGAGGAAGAGACCTCTCCAAAGACTGCACATATAGCACTCTAAGCCTGGACTAGTAGTGGAGAAAATTGGGAAATTAAAATATAACTTTTATTAAGTATATTTAAAATAAAACACTCATTAAAAACAACCAAAGAATTGGAGGCCTATTCCTTAATCTTCAGTAAGCCTTTGATGTGTCAAAAGTGTTAAGAAGGAAATTGTATAGGTAGGTAACTATACTAATGCCCACTATTAGCAGATTAAATAGTTAGTAGGGAGGGTCAATATTACAATATCAGGTACAGTATGTATGATAGTGATATAGGGTATTAATATACCATGGGAGTCATCATATATAGCGTTATAATGCCACTTGATGTCAAACCTTTATAGGAATAAATGTTTAGATAAGCACGTTTGTTTTGTTATTTGTTTTATTCTGAGTGTTATCCTCAGTTCACAATTGGAGATCTCAGTTTCAATATTCTGTTTGTGATTGGGTTATGTCAATCTGTCACACTGATGATATTCAGAAAATATAGAGAAAGTGATATTTATAATTGTGTGATATCACTTTATTTATACACATAACAACATTCATATTGTGCTTAATTTAGTCCTGGGTGATATGATTGTAGAACATTCACTTTGAAACTGTATAATATCACTTCCTATCTACATATGATATCAAATTTAATTAGTATCTGGGTGGATACTATATAGTAATGATTCCCACGTATTCAAATTTACTTTCAAACTCTTGTGAGTGTTTGGTATCCTTTTATAAATGTAGTGTCACTTTAATACTGTACTTAGATTGATACTGAGTCATGTAGGTTACAAAGCATGCCACTTGCATATACTACCTATGACTGTTTATTATTGATACTTGCAAACGTGTGATGTCACTTATTATGTATGTGTACCATCACATTTAATTCTGATAATATTTGCTGTGTGTACCAAGTAGGAATATATTTACTTAAGTAAATGAAATGAATCATTCATATCAAAAGCAATAAATATTTGATATATTAAACACACTCACTAAGTGCAACAATAGGAGACAAGTATCGTGTGAATTTGTTAATAGAAAACTAACAAGTAGGTTTTAATACTAGATCTGGACATGCCAGTATAAATATGCTAGTGCAGTGAGTTCAGTCAGTTCAAATGACTATACCGGAGAATATCCGGTCTGTGTTTGTAGCCCCCAAAAATATGCCACCTCACTACAGCCACTTGTATTATTTCTATGCAGTATTCAGTATCATTTTCTGTCCTATTAGCACTTTCTAGCGGTGGTCACAGATTCATTTGTGATGACTACAAAAGTTAGCAACACGCTAGCGATTCCAATAATTATTTGTACCAGTTGGTCAATAAGACTCGGTATCTAATATTCCCCCCTAAGGAGATTCGTAATTAATATACAGCTCTTAACATAGCTGATTTCCAACAGCGTTACTTGCTAATGGTGTGCGGCATTCTGTTTTGTGTAAATTAGCGATAGCTTGGTAAATAATAATATAAAGTGGTTCGAAATTATTCTAGATATCACTAAAGATTTTTAAGGTCTATAGCTTCCTATACTGGCCAACAATTCTAAGGTAAAGTTTTAAAAAATCTATAGAGCTCCCCTAAGCTCTACAACCCCCTGACCGGTTTCGCCCGTATCGGGCTTTTTCAAAGGCCTTTAAAAAATCTATAGAGCTCCCCTAAGCTCTACAACCCCCTGACCGGTTTCTTTACCCATAGGAATCAATGGGGCTGAGATAGGAGCTGAACGCTGCTTTTTTGCAGGTGTTAGACTTTTTTTCAGCCGAATCAGCTCCATTGATTCCTATGGGGAAATCGTGCATGAGCATGTTTTGCAAGCTCACCGATACCGTAAGTAACGCTGGTATTGAGGTGAGATGTGGAGCTAAATTTTGCTCTCCGCTCACTTTTTTGTGGCTAACGCCGGGTTTAAAAAAACCTGTAATACCAGTGTTGTTTGTAGGTGAGCGGTGAGCATAAACTGAGCGTTAGCACCGCAAGCCTTACCGACAAAAACTCGTAATCTAGCCGTATGTGTTTAACTCCTTATATTCAAGCAACTGTGCAATAACACCATGATTTAAAACATTACAGCATTTTCTTTTTGCACTTTTTTCTTTAATTTAAGTAAGAGGAAAACATGTTGTTATTGGTGCAATCAGTATTACTCATCTGCTGGTTTTTTTATCGGTAATGGGTAAGGGGAAATTTCCACACTTTATATATTGTATAAAAACTTCCCTATATATAAATCTTTAGTACACAGCAGGCTCAAACCCATAACTGCAGTAAGTACCCTACACGGTTAACTCCTTGACTGCTGCTGCTACATTGGACTAAATATGGGTACAAAGTTAACCTCTTGGATGTTGTATACAACGCTACATGCAGCGTTAACCGTTTGACTACTACAGCATTTTGATTTAAATTTCATGCAAGAATAACCCTTTAAAGGGACACTGAACCCAAATTTTTTCTTTCGTGATTTAGATAGAGCATGCAATTTTAAGCAACTTTCTAATTTACTCCTATTATCAATTTTTCTTTGTTCTTTTGCTATCTTTTTTGAAAGGCATCTAAGCTTTTTTTCTTGGTTCAAGACTCTGGACAGCACTTTTCGATTGGTGGATGAATTTATCCACCAATCAGCAAGGACAACCCAGGTTGTTCACCAAAAATGGGCCGGCATCTAAACTTACATTCTTGCATTTCAAATAAAGATACCAAGAGAATAAAGACAATTTGATAATAGGAGTAAATTAGAAAGTTGCTTAAAATTTCATGCTCTATCTGAATCACAAAAGAAAAAAAAATTGGGTTCAGTGTCCCTTTAAGTGCTAAATGATTGTGGGCAACCAGCAAGGTAAAAGTAGTCCTCTACTGCTGGGCCCTCATCTACCTCCCTTTATGCCCCAACTTCTGTAGGGGTCCCCCAGTTACCCACACAACCCCTTCTTAATTCGGAGTCCCTAGGGTGTCCCCCGCCCTGTCTAATTTATTTCCCAGTGGACACAGGCCGCAAATGAGCGCAGCTGCTGCAACGGATACTCAGTTGCAGCAGCTGCAAGCTCTACCCCCGGCGGCCTTGGCATCTGTCCTGACACTGGCGCAAGTGCTCATGGGGTCCTTGTCCCCCATGGCCGCGGGCGCTGAGTATGGAGTTCAGGATGGGGGCGGGGCAGGTCCATGGCACGGGCTTCAGTCTCAGGCCCGGTGTCAGGACTTAGCCCCGCCCCTTCCACGCGCTTCCTCCCCATATGACTCATCAAGCGGGGAGGAGCATGGGCGCAGTCGCGTCCGGAAGAGAGGTGGGGACAGGAGTGGATCTGCACACGGAGCCAGCAGCAGTAATTTGGGGAGGCTCCGTGCGGGTGATCGGACTCCTGGTGGGAGGGGGGGTCAAGATGGTGGCGCTAGTGTCGCGCAAGGGTGTGTGGCACAAGGGTGTGTGGCACAAGGGAGTGTAGCGCAAGGGAGTGTGGCGCAAGGGAGTGTGGCGCAAGGGAGAAAAGCTTGTGCGAAGAGCGCAAGGGGGAGACAGTGTGTTTTAAGAAGGAGAAAGGAGCCTGGCAGTGGGGCGGGAATCCACAGGGGGATAATTGTGGACAGGCAGGAATGCACACTGAGACACTGAGTTTTTAGACATGGAGGGTACAGCATCTGAGGTTGCTAAACACATGGGTGCTCAAGCGAATTATAGGGTGCAGGTAGTTATTCATGAGCCTGATAGAGGAGGCATATGTGGGTCGCAGGGCCAGACATACTGTATGAGTGAGGAAGTGATCAGGCAGGCATTTGCAGCTGCTTTGGGAGTGTGTGTGGAAGGGGGTCAGGGCAGGATGGTGCAGAGTACTCCCCAAAATCTTTTGTTTTCACAGGGTACTTCCATGGATCTCGTCGCTACAGCTATGGCATCATCATGTCAGGATGCCGGGGCCCCTACATCTTCAGCCCCATCCGCAACATCTTCCTCGTCACACCATCAGGCTGCAGGAGCTGCGCCAACTTTGGCACCCAGCGCTGAGTACCTATTACACACTGCTGCACACATAGATGTAGGTATATCTTCCAGTGGGTTGGCCTCAGAGAGTGAGGGTGATTTAGGCCTAGTTGGGAAGGGGCAGAAGGAGATGTTCAGGATGATTAAGAAGTTAGTGGCGGCGTAGGTAAAGGGAAAGAGCCTCACAGCAGTAGTTAGCCAGGTGGTCCCCATGGAGCAGGCATCTAGCATGGAACAATCAGGCGTTGGGGCGTTCGCGGTATCAAGGAAGGTAGCATCACATGGGGATACGTACCCATGCTTGGTGCATTCCTTGTACGGGAATTTAAAATCAAAGGTCGTGAAAAAGATTCAGGATGGGCGTTATGTCAACATCTTTGAACTTTCACCGGAGGCATGCATGGCCAGGGAGAGGGCGGCGGACGGCACTGGCCCTAAGAAAGTGCAGCAGCCAGAGACTTAAGAGGAATGGCAGAGGTGCTTTAGAGTGTTAGCAACGTGTTATGTGGACAAATGGCAGTCCCAAGCGCACAATTTATTTAAATACGAGGATACCATTAATGATATCCACGCTAGATTTAAGGAGGGCGCATAGCGTGATTACGACATGTCCTTCCATAGGAAAATGGTGGGAACCCCTCTCCTGCATTTTGGGACTCAGGATCTCCACCTGTGGTCCAAGTTGGGCTTGGAAGGGGCGGCCATAAGCTCTCCAGTGCTCCGCCAGGGGGCTGCCCGCCCTTATTCCAGGACAAGCAAAGCGACAGAGGGGCAAACTGCTCCTTTCGTCACATTTGCCAATTCTGTAGTGGGCCACACCCAGGAGCAGATTGTAGTAAGAGAAAGGAGTCAGGCGCAGAGAGGTCAGTCACTAGAGGGGCCCCTGGACACAAGGGCCCCAACTCCTCTTAACTCGGTGGCCATGGCGCCATGGCTGGCGAACTACCCTGACCCGGAGGCGGCGTGTCTGCTCGGAGTGGGGTTGGTTTAGGGGTTCAGAATTCCTGTGGGTGGGCGTGTGATGGGTTCCACGGTCAACTGTAACCTTAAATCTGCGTATGAATTTCCCGAGGTAGTCAGGGAAAAATTGGGAAAGGAAGTGGCTTTGGGCAGGGTTGCTGGCCCCTTTTGGGCGAAGCCTCTGCCTGATCTGGTGGTGTCCCCGCTGGGGGTGGTCCCGAAGAAGGACATAGGCAAGTTTAGGCTTATACACCATCTATCCTTTCCGAAGGGGGTGTCAGTCAATGACACCATCGACCCGGAATCGAGCTCGGTGCAATACCAGTCCTTTGACGACGCGTTAGTGATCATCAGGGTCAAGGGTAAGGGGGCGCTGATGGCGAAACTGGACATAGAATCCGCATTTCGCCTGTTGCCCCTGCACCCGTCTGCATTTAGGCTCATGGGCATGAAACTGGATGGAGCGCTTTACGTAGACAAATGTCTTCCCATGGGGTGCTTGCTATCATGCACGCTTTTTGAAAGTTTCAGCTCCTTTTTTGCACTGGGTAATACACAAGGTGTCAGGGGGTGGGGCTGTGGCCCACTACCTCAACGACTTTCTGCGGGTGGGGGAGGCTGATTCTGACGAGTGTGCTCGTATGATGGTGATTATGCAGGATATGATGGAAAGATTTGGGGTGCCTTTGGCGAATGAGAAAACGCAAGGCCCCTGTACCTGTCTGACTTTCCTGGGAATCGAAATCGATACTCAGGCAGCTGTTTGCAGGCTTCCCAAGGACAAGGTCAACCGCCTGCTGCAGGTGGTTTTGTCTGTGGTTGGCGCGGACTCTATTTCCATCAAGGTATTACAGTCACTGCTGGGGTTGCTAAATTTTGCTGGTCGGCGATACCAATCGGGAGAATCTTTAACAGTCGGTTGGAAAGTCAACTTTAGGGGCCTAGAAGGTATAGAGCTGGGATTAAGGTTTCCGCTGAGATGAAGGAGGACCTAAAAGTTTGGGAGGAATTTCTGAGGAAATTCAATCGCGTCTGCATATGGAGGGGACCCTATTTCAAACCAAACGCTGCACCTCTTTACGGATGCAGCGGGTGGTTTTGGCTATGGTGCTTATCTAGAGGGCAAATGGAGCACGGCTCCTTGGCCTGCAGACTGGGTTGCATCAGGCTTGATCAAGATCTTTACCTTATTGGAGCTCTTTCCAATTATAGTGGCAATAGAGCTGTGGGGACATAGATTGGCCAATCAGTCTGTAATTTTTTGGTGCGACAACATGAGTGTGGTGTATGCCATTAACCGTCTGTCGGCATCGTTCCCGAGGGTGGTCACATACTTGATGCATTTAGTATTGCGCTGCTTACAGTTGAACATTAGCTCCACAGCTCGGCACGTGCCGGGGATAAAAAATGTAGTGGCAGACGCTTTGTCCAGGTTTAACTGGGAACAGTTTAGGAGGGCGGTGCCTGGGGCGGAGCAATCAGGAGTAACTTGCCCCCCTTTCCTTTGGCAGTGGCGGGCGCTGGGAAAGCGTTCTCCCCCTCATGAGGGCTTCTATGGCACTTAAGACGTGGAGAACCTATGAAACTCACTGGAAGACTTGGGTCAGCTTTGCCAACCGGCAGGGTTTCCAGGTACAATCAGCTACCCAGGTACATGTGCTTGATTGTTTGGCTTGTTTGCATGGCCAGGGGGTGTCTAGATTAGCGGCTCAGGGTAGACTGTCGGCCATTGCATTCTTTAACAAGACGTTTGGGCTAGCGGATCACTCAGGCGCATTCTTAGTGAGGCAAGTCCTGAAAGGGTGGGGGCAGTTGTCCCCACGCAAGCAGGATCATAGGGAGCCAATTACTCCCCTCAGGTTGCGTGAGCTGGTAGGGACACTACAGTCAGTGTTCTCATCGCAATACGAGGCCTTGATCTTTAAAGCGGCTTTCACGTTCGCCCTGGCAGGGGCATTGAGAGTGGGTGAACTGGTGTCCCCATCCAGGAGTGGTGGGGAAGGCGGTGTAAAATGTGAGCATATGCGGCCCACGGAGGATGGCTTATTATTGCTCGTTCCTAGGTCTAAAACAGACTCACAGGGTATGGGGGCATGGCTCCCACTGCACAGGCACAAATATTGGGTTTGAAATGCTGCTGACATGGGTTTGAGTTTTGGGGCTCAGCCTTTTATCATGTTATTGCAGGCAAGAATGCGTCCACGATTCGAGTGTGGATAGTAGGGCACTCATTCCTGCATTGGGCATCCATTCGGGCTCTGCGGTTGTTGGACAGTCAGCAGTTGGGATTCCCCCCATCCAGGACCAACATTCGGTGGCTGGGACGTAGGGGTTTAACCTGGGACGAGTTGCCTACCCTTCTTCAAGATGCGCACAAGAGGTGGGGTCAACCTCACATTATTGGATTGCATCTAGGGGGGAACAATATGGGGTCTGTCCCTGTTTTGGATCTAATTAGAAAAATGGCTTCCGACATACATTGGTTGTGCGCTTGGCTCAAGGATGTAAGAATTGGGTGGTCCAACGTGGTTGCACGACTGTGTTGGAGGTACATTTTTACTCAGAGGGCAGTGTACAATGTGAGAAAAAAGTTGAACCGGGAGAAGGGAAGAACGGTCATAGCGTTAGGCGGTTTTGCCATACGGCATGATACTTTTACAGCGGACAACAAGGCCCTTTATCGTCCGGATGGCATCCATCTCACGGATGTGGGACTGGGCATTTTCCTTGGGGACATTCGTAGAGCTCTTATTTCAGTGGTATAAAAAAAAATTTAATTGGAAATTGGAGTTTGATTACATTTTGGTAGTTTTATGTATTGTTGTATTATGTGGCGGCAAGAGGCAGCTGACTCTTGTGGCGGTCGGTCAGGGCCCAGAGAGCGGGCAGGGAGAGAGAAGAGTGATGCCCTAGGATGTGCCAACCTAGTGGTTACTCCCCCCTACGAATTTTAGGCCAAACAACTCTAATAGCTTACAGCTCTCTCTCTCTGCCAATTGGGCACGCACAATCCGTGCCACGCTGCAAACACTGTGTAGGACCCTGGCCATCTGTCAGTAGGGGTTAGAATAGCTAGTTCATTGCCACCATCAAATTTTTGTTAAGAACTTTATACAGTTCTTTGTGTTATTATGAGTAGTTGCCTAATTTGGCATAATTAAATAGCCAAATTTAAGAGGTTTATTTATAATAAACGTGACCATGACCGTTTTTTAGCCCAAAACCTGTTGTTGTGTGTTTATTGGTTTATCACTCTAGGGTACATAAGACGAATAGGAAGTTTATCCCTTATGGAAGTGGAGGGCCCTCTAGTGGGGCTGTAACAAAATTAAGGGATAACTGAGTTGAAGTCTGCAGGGTACTAGGTGCTACAGTGTTGCAAATGTGGGGACGGGTGCTTCTGCTTACCTTTATAGGTCCTGGCTGCAGTGGATCCGGCCCTCTTTTGTACCTGGTTCCAGACTTCAAAGGAGTTTTTCCCCGCCCACCCGTCCCTGGGTGAAGAAGTGGCAGGTCATAGCGGTAAAGTTAGGGTTAACCCTGGCGTAGGTAAGTTTATGTGAACTAGCCTTCTAAGACCAGGTTTTAATTGCAGCCTTCCACCTGTCCAGGCGTGTTTCACGACCGCTTGGGGAGGTCGCCTTCATAGGCTGGTTGTTTTTATGCCTTAGCTGGCGGTCGGTCAGGGCCCAGAGAGCAGGCAGGGAGAGAGAAGAGTGATGCCCTAGGATGGGGGAGGCGACACCCGCTAGGAGCCGACCTAGGGGTTACTCCTCCCTACAAATCGTAGGCCAAACAACTCTAATAGCTTACAGCTCTCTTTCTCTGCCGATTGGCCGTGCGCAATCCGTGCCACGCTGCAAACACTGCGTAGGACCCTGGCCGTCAGTAGGGGTTAGAATAGCTAGTTCATTGCCTCCATCAAATTTTTGTTAAGAACTTTATACAGTTCTTTGTGTTATTATGACTAGTTGCCTAAGTTGGCATATTTAAATAGCCTAATTTAAGAGGTTTATTTATAATAAACGTGACCGTGACCAGTCTTTAGCCCAAAACCTGTTGTTGTGTGTTTATTGATTTATCATTCTAGGGTACATAAGTCGAATAGGAAGTTTATCCCTTATGTTTTTGTACTATATATTTAAACTAAAAATACTAAATCAATAGCACATCTGAGCCACATCCCATGTGATAATTGTCCCATATTTATTTAAAGCAAAATATTACCCCATCCTCTCATTATTTCCACCAAGGCCAACACTCTGCACTCCCAGGCTCTACGCAGGACACTGCTGCCGGATCCGCACACCCTATCTGGGTTTTGACTGTGGTCCCTGCAGCAAAGGGAAAGCAACAATGGTCCTGGTAGCTGGAGTATGTGGGAGCCAGAGTGTGCATATACACTGTAGGGCCGACTGGCTACACAGTAGTACACAAGTGGCGCTATGAGTGCTTAGCATATGGTTGCCAACTCGGCCATGTTTTTCTGGACACTTATGAGTTACACATGCTGCAGGGTAAGCAGGGGGAACATGTATTGCGTCTCTGGGCATAACATGAATACTGCTGATGAACAGCACAATACAGGTTCCTTCCGGCACACCCAACAGCATGTGTAACTCATAAGTGTCCAGGAAAATTTAGCCAAGGTGGCAACCCTAGATTAGCACCCCAGGTCTAGACAACCGTGGTCACCCCACATCACCCGCATCTCCTTGCACACAAACCAAAGTCTATACCTGGGCTTAGAGAATCCCAACTTGAACCAAATTCTGACTCTGGGTTCCAATACACTCCAAAGATCTCACACAGGAACAGAAGTGGCATTTACTTGACACAAGGCATGCTGGCCTGGAGATTGTAGTTCTGTGTATATAATGCCATGCTGTCTAATGCTAAAAGTCTAAGAGCTGTATATTTTATTGGCTGTGTATATAACCCTGTGCTATATAATGTACTAGGTGCTAGACATGTGCGGTTCGTTTCGGATTTATTCGGAAATTCAGAAAATTCGGTAAATTCGGAGATTCGGATCGATTCGGATCGATTCGGATTTCCGAATTAAAATACTTCAGAATCTACCGAATGAATCCGAAATAGCTGCCGTATTTCCGAATAAATCCGAATTAGCTTGGTAAAATTCGGCATTTCCCCATAGGAAACAATGGGAGTTTCGGCTGAAAAAAAACTAACACCGCAGCCCCATTGTTTCCTATGGGGAAACACTAAGTCTGCACCTAACACCCTAACATGTACCCCGAGTCTCTAAACACCCCTAATCTAACACTTATTAACCCCTAATCTGCCGCCCCCGCTATCGCTGACACCTGCATTATTTTATTAACCCCTAATCTGCCGACCGAATATCGCCGCCACCTACATTATAGCTATTAACCCCTAATCTGCTGTCCCTAACACCGCCGACCCCTACATTATAGTTATTAACCCCTAATCTGCCCCCCCAACGTCGCCGCAATCTAACTCCAAGTATTAACCCCTAATCTGCCGACCCGATATCGCCGCCGCCTACATTATAGCTATTAACCCCTAATCTGGTTTCCCTATCACCGCCGACCCCTACATTATAGTTATTAACCCCTAATCTGCCCCCCCCCAACGTCGCCGCAATCTAACTACAAGTATTAACCCCTAATCTGCCGACCCGATATCGCCGCCGCCTACATTATAGCTATTAACCCCTAATCTGGTGTCCCTAACACCGCCGACCCCTACATTATAGTTATTAACCCCTAATCTGCCCCCCCAACGTCGCCGCAATCTAACTACAAGTATTAACCCCTAATCTGCCGACCCGATATCGCCGCCGCCTACATTATAGCTATTAACCCCTAATCTGGTGTCCCTAACACCGCCGACCCCTTCATTATAGTTATTAACCCCTAATCTGCCCCCCCCAACGTCGCCGCAATCTAACTACAAGTATTAACCCCTAATCTGCTGACCCGATATCGCCGCCGCCTACATTATAGCTATTAACCCCTAATCTGGTGTCCCTAACACCGCCGACCCCTACATTATAGTTATTAACCCCTAATCTGCCCCCCCCCAACGTCGCCGCAATCTAACTACAAGTATTAACCCCTAATCTGCCGACCCGATATCGCCGCCGCCTATATTATAGCTATTAACCCCTAATCTGGTGTCCCTAACACCGCCGACCCCTACATTATAGTTATTAACCCCTAATCTGCCCCCCCCCAACGTCGCCGCAATCTAACTACAAGTATTAACCCCTAATCTGCCGACCACAAATCGCCGCCACTATAATAAATGTATTAACCCCTAAACCCCCGCACTCCCGCCTCGCAAACACTATAATACATTTTATTAACCCCTAATCTGCCCTCCCTAACATCGCCGCCACCTACCTACAATTATTAACCCCTAATCTCCCGCCCCCAACGTCGCCGCTACTATAATAAAGTTATTAACCCCTAAACCTAAGTCTAACCCTAACACTAACACCCCCTAACTTAAATATAATTTAAATAAAACGAAATAAGTTTACTATAGTTAAATAAATGAATCCTATTTAAAACTAAAGACTTACCTGTAAAATAAACCCTAAGATAGCTGCAATATAACTAATAGTTACATTGTAGCTATTTTAGGATTTATTTTTATTTTACAGGCAACTTTGTATTTATTTTAACTAGGTACAATAGTTATTAAATAGTTAATAACTATTTAATAACTACCTAGCTAAAATAAATACAAATTTACCTGTAAAATAAATCCTAACCTAAGTTACAATTACACCTAACACTACACTATCATTTAATTAATTAAATAAATGAATCATATTTAAAACTAAATACTTACCTGTAAAATAAACCCTAATATAGCTGCAAAATAACTAATAGTTACATTGTAGCTATTTTAGCATTTATATTTATTTTACAGGCAACTTTGTATTTATTTTAACTAGGTACAATAGCTATTAAATAGTTATTGACTAATTAATAGCTACCTAGTTAAAATAATTACAAAATTACCTGTAAAATAAATCCTAACCTAAGTTACAATTAAACCTAACACTACACTATCATTAAATAAATTAACTACAAGTACCTACAATTATCTACAATTAAATAAACTAAAGTACAAAAAAACCCCACTAAATTACAAAAAAAACCAAACACTAAATTACAAAAAATAAAAAAATATTACAAGAATTTTAAACTAATTACACCTAATCTAAGCCCCCTAATAAAATAACAAAGCCCCCCAAAATAAAAAAAAATGCCCTACCCTATACTAAATTACAAAAGTTAACAGCTCTATTCCCTTACCAGCCCTGAACAGGGCCCTTTGCGGGGCATGCCCCAAAGAAAACAGCTCTTTTGCCTGTAAAAAAAAAACACAATCCCCCCCCCACATTACAACCCACCACCCACATACCCCTACTCTAACCCAAACCCCCCTTAAATAAACCTAACACTACCCCCCTGAAGATCTCCCTACCTTGAGTCGTGTTCACCCAGCCGGGCCGAAGTCTTCATCCGATGGGGCAGAAGAGGACATCCAGACCGGCAGAAGTCTTCATCCAAGCGGGGCAAGAAGAGGTCTTCCATCCATCATACAAGTACCAAAATACAAACAAACACTAAATTACCAAAAATAATAAAATATTACAATAATTTTAAACTAATTACACCTAATCTAAGCCCCCTACTAGCTATTAATATAGCTACAATATAACTAATAGTTACATTGTAGCTATTTTAGGATTTATATTTATTTTACAGGCAACTTTGTATTTATTTTAACTAGGTACAATAGTTATTAAATAGTTAATAACTATTTAATAACTACCTAGCTAAAATAAATACAAATTTACCTGTAAAATAAATCATAACCTAAGTTACAATTACACCTAACACTACACTATCATTAAATTAACTAAATAAATGAATCATATATAAAACTAAAGACTTACCTGTAAAATAAACCCTAATATAGCTGCAATATAACTAATAGTTACATTGTAGCTATTTTAGCATTTATATTTATTGTACAGGCAACTTTGTATTTATTTTAACTAGGTTCAATAGCTATTAAATAGATATTGACTATTTAATAGCTACCTAGTTAAAATAATTACAAAATTACCTGTAAAATAAATCCTAACCTAAGTTACAATTAAACCTAACACTACACTATCATTAAATAAATTAACTACAAGTACCTACAATTAAATACAATTAAATAAACTAAACTAAAGTACAAACCCCCCCCCCCCCACTAAATTACAAAAAATAAAAAAATATTACAAGAATTTTAAACTAATTACACCTAATCTAAGCCCCCTAATAAAATAACAAAGCCCCCCAAAATAAAAAAATGCCCTACCCTATACTAAATTACAAAAGTTAACAGCTCTATTACCTTACCAGCCCTTAAAAGGGCCTTTTGCTGGGGCATGCCCCAAAGAAAACAGCTCTTTTGCCTGTAAAAAAAAAACACAATACCCCCCCCCACATTACAACCCAACACCCACATACCCCTACTCTAACCCAAACCCCCTTAAATAAACCTAACACTACCCCCCTGAAGATCTCCCTACCTTGAGTTGTGTTCACCAAGCCGGGCCGAAGTCTTCATCCGATGGGGCAGAAGAGGACATCCAGACCGGCAGAAGTCTTCATCCAAGCGGGGCAAGAAGAGGTCTTCCATCCATCAGAAAAGTACAAAAAAACAAACAAACACTAAATTACCAAAAATAATAAAATATTACAATAATTTTAAACTAATTACACCTAATCTAAGCCCCCTACTAGCTATTAATATAGCTACAATATAACTAATAGTTACATTGTAGCTATTTTAGGATTTATATTTATTTTACAGGCAACTTTTTATTTATTTTAACTAGGTACAATAGCTATTAAATAGTTAATAACTATTTAATAACTACCTAGCTAAAATAAATACAAATTTACCTGTAAAATAAATCCTAACCTAAGTTACAATTACACCTAACACTACACTGCCATTAAATTAACTAAATAAATGAATCCTATATAAAACTAAAGACTTACCTGTAAAATAAACCCTAATATAGCTACAATATAACTAATAGTTACATTGTAGCTATTTTAGCATTTATATTTATTTTACAGGCAACTTTGTATTTATTTTAACTAGGTACAATAGCTATTAAATAGATATTTACTGTTTAATAGCTACCTAGTTAAAATAATTACAAAATTACCTGTAAAATAAATCCTAACCTAAGTTACAATTAAACCTAACACTACACTATCATTAAATAAATTAACTACAAGTACCTACAATTAAATACAATGAAATAAACTAAACTAAAGTACAAAAAAACAAACACTAAATTACAAAAAATAAAAAAAATTACAAGAATTTTAAACTAATTACACCTAATCTAAGCCCCCTAATAAAATAACAAAGCCCCCCAAAATAAAAAAATGCCCTACCCTATACTAAATTACAAAAGTAATCAGCTCTATTACCTTACCAGCCCTTAAAAGGGCCTTTTGCGGGGGCATGCCCCAAAGAAAACAGCTCTTTTGCCTGTAAAAAAAAACACAATACCCCCCCCCCACATTACAACCCACCACCCACATACCCCTACTCTAACCCAAACCCCCCTTAAATAAACCTAACACTACCCCCCTGAAGATCTCTCTACCGTGTCTTCACCCAGCGGGCCGAAGTCTTCATCCGATGTGGCAGAAGAGGACATCCAGACCGGCAGAAGTCTTCATCCAAGCGGGGCAAGAAGAGGTCTTCCATCCATCAGAAGTCTTGATCCAGGCGGCATCTTCTCTGTTCATCCATCTGGAGCGGAGCAGCAGCATCCTGAAGACATCCCACGCAGAGCATCCTCTTCTTTCTTGATCCGACGACTAAGTGACTGTACCTTTAAGTGACGTCATCCAAGATGGCGTCACTTGAATTCCGATTGGCTGATAGGATTCTATCAGCCAATCGGAATTAAGGTAGGAAAAATCTGATTGGTTGATTCAATCAGCCAATCAGATTCAAGTTCAATCCGATTGGCTGATCCAATCAGCCAATCAGATTGACCTCACATTCTATTGGCTGTTCCGATCAGCCAATAGAATGCAAGGTCAATCTGATTGGCTGATTGGATCAGCCAATCGGATTGAACTTGAATCTGATTGGCTGATTGAATCAGCCAATCAGATTTTTCCTACCTTAATTCCGATTGGCTGATAGAATCCTATCAGCCAATCGGAATTCAAGGGATGCCATCTTGGATGACGTCACTTAAAGGTACAGTCACTTAGTCGTCGGATCAAGAAAGAAGAGGATGCTCTGCGTGGGATGTCTTCAGGATGCTGCTGCTCCGCTCCGGATGGATGAACAGAGAAGATGCCGCCTGGATCAAGACTTCTGATGGATGGAAGACCTCTTCTTGCCCCGCTTGGATGAAGACTTCTGCCGGTCTGGATGTCCTCTTCTGCCCGATCGGATGAAGACTTCGGCCCGCTGGGTGAAGACACGGTAGGGAGATCTTCAGGGGGGTAGTGTTAGGTTTATTTAAGGGGGGTTTGGGTTAGAGTAGGGGTATGTGGGTGGTGGGTTGTAATGTTGGGGGGGGTATTGTGTTTTTTTTTACAGGCAAAAGAGCTGTTTTCTTTGGGGCATGCCCCAGCAAAAGGCCCTTTTAAGGGCTGGTAAGGTAATAGCGCTGTTAACTTTTGTAATTTAGTATAGGGTAGGGCATTTTTTTATTTTGGGGGGCTTTGTTATTTTATTAGGGGGCTTAGATTAGGTGTAATTAGTTTAAAATTCTTGTAATATTTTTTTTATTTTTTGTAATTTAGTGGGGGGGTTTTTGTACTTTAGTTTAGTTTATTTAATTGTAGATAATTGTAGGTACTTGTAGTTAATTTATTTAATGATAGTGTAGTGTTAGGTTTAATTGTAACTTAGATTAGGATTTATTTTACAGGTAATTTTGTAATTATTTTAACTAGGTAGCTATTAAATAGTCAATATCTATTTAATAGCTATTGAACCTAGTTAAAATAAATACAAAGTTGCCTGTACAATAAATATAAATGCTAAAATAGCTACAATGTAACTATTAGTTATATTGCAGCTATATTAGGGTTTATTTTACAGGTAAGTCTTTAGTTTTATATAGGATTCATTTATTTAGTTAATTTAATGATAGTGTAGTGTTAGGTGTAATTGTAACTTAGGTTATGATTTATTTTACAGGTAAATTTGTATTTATTTTAGCTAGGTAGTTATTAAATAGTTATTAACTATTTAATAACTATTGTACCTAGTTAAAATAAATACAAAGTTGCCTGTAAAATAAATATAAATCCTAAAATAGCTACAATGTAACTATTAGTTATATTGTAGCTATATTAATAGCTAGTAGGGGGCTTAGATTAGGTGTAATTAGTTTAAAATTATTGTAATATTTTATTATTTTTGGTAATTTAGTGTTTGTTTGTATTTTGGTACTTTTCTGATGGATGGAAGACCTCTTCTTGCCCCGCTTGGATGAAGACTTCTGCCGGTCTGGATGTCCTCTTCTGCCCCATCGGATGAAGACTTCGGCCCGGCTTGGTGAACACGACTCAAGGTAGGGAGATCTTCAGGGGGGTAGTGTTAGGTTTATTTAAGGGGGGTTTGGGTTAGAGTAGGGGTATGTGGGTGTTGGGTTGTAATGTGGGGGGGGTATTGTGTTTTTTTTTTACAGGCAAAAGAGCTGTTTTCTTTGGGGCATGCCCCCGCAAAAGGCCCTTTTAAGGGCTGGTAAGGTAATAGAGCTGTTAACTTTTGTAATTTAGTATAGGGTAGGGCATTTTTTTATTTTGGGGGGCTTTGTTATTTTATTAGGGGGCTTAGATTAGGTGTAATTAGTTTAAAATTCTTGTAATATTTTTTTATTTTTTGTAATTTAGTGGGGGGGTTTTTGTACTTTAGTTTAGTTTATTTAATTGTAGATAATTGTAGGTACTTGTAGTTAATTTATTTAATGATAGTGTAGTGTTAGGTTTAATTGTAACTTAGATTAGGGTTTATTTTACAGGTAATTTTGTAATTATTTTAACTAGGTAGCTATTAAATAGTCAATATCTATTTAATAGCTATTGAACCTAGTTAAAATAAATACAAAGTTGCCTGTACAATAAATATAAATGCTAAAATAGCTACAATGTAACTATTAGTTATATTGCAGCTATATTAGGGTTTATTTTACAGGTAAGTCTTTAGTTTTATATAGGATTCATTTATTTAGTTAATTTAATGATAGTGTAGTGTTAGGTGTAATTGTAACTTAGGTTATGATTTATTTTACAGGTAAATTTGTATTTATTTTAGCTAGGTAGTTATTAAATAGTTATTAACTATTTAATAACTATTGTACCTAGTTAAAATAAATACAAAGTTGCCTGTAAAATAAATATAAATCCTAAAATAGCTACAATGTAACTATTAGTTATATTGTAGCTATATTAATAGCTAGTAGGGGGCTTAGATTAGGTGTAATTAGTTTAAAATTATTGTAATATTTTATTATTTTTGGTAATTTAGTGTTTGTTTGTATTTTGGTACTTGTATGATGGATGGAAGACCTCTTCTTGCCCCGCTTGGATGAAGACTTCTGCTGGTCTGGATGTCCTCTTCTGCCCCATCGGATGAAGACTTCGGCCCGGCTGGGTGAACACGACTCAAGGTAGGGAGATCTTCAGGGGGGTAGTGTTAGGTTTATTTAAGGGGGGTTTGCGTTAGAGTAGGGGTATGTGGGTGGTGGGTTGTAATGTGAGGGGGGGATTGTGTTTTTTTTTTACAGGCAAAAGAGCTGTTTTCTTTGGGGCATGCCCCGTAAAGGGCCCTGTTCAGGGCTGGTAAGGTAATAGAGCTGTTAACTTTTGTAATTTAGTATAGGGTAGGGCATTTTTTTTTATTTTGGGGGGCTTTGTTATTTTATTAGGGGGCTTAGATTAGGTGTAATTAGTTTAAAATTCTTGTAATATTTTTTTATTTTTTGTAATTTAGTGTTTGTTTGATTTTGTAATTTAGTGGGGGTTTTTGTACTTTAGTTTATTTAATTGTAGATAATTGTAGGTACTTGTAGTTAATTTATTTAATGATAGTGTAGTGTTAGGTGTAATTGTAACTTAGGTTATGATTTATTTTACAGGTAAATTTGTATTTATTTTAGCTAGGTAGTTATTAAATAGTTATTAACTATTTAATAACTATTGTACCTAGTTAAAATAAATACAAAGTTGCCTGTAAAATAAATATAAATCCTAAAATAGCTACAATGTAACTATTAGTTATATTGTAGCTATATTAATAGCTAGTAGGGGGCTTAGATTAGGTGTAATTAGTTTAAAATTATTGTAATATTTTATTATTTTTGGTAATTTAGTGTTTGTTTGTATTTTGGTACTTTTCTGATGGATGGAAGACCTCTTCTTGCCCCGCTTGGATGAAGACTTCTGCCGGTCTGGATGTCCTCTTCTGCCCCATCGGATGAAGACTTCGGCCCAGCTTGGTGAACACGACTCAAGGTAGGGAGATCTTCAGGGGGGTAGTGTTAGGTTTATTTAAGGGGGGTTTGGGTTAGAGTAGGGGTATGTGGGTGTTGGGTTGTAATGTGGGGGGGGGGTATTGTGTTTTTTTTTACAGGCAAAAGAGCTGTTTTCTTTGGGGCATGCCCCCGCAAAAGGCCCTTTTAAGGGCTGGTAAGGTAATAGAGCTGTTAACTTTTGTAATTTAGTATAGGGTAGGGCATTTTTTTATTTTGGGGGGCTTTGTTATTTTATTAGGGGGCTTAGATTAGGTGTAATTAGTTTAAAATTCTTGTAATATTTTTTATTTTTTGTAATTTAGGGGGGGGGGGTTTGTACTTTAGTTTAGTTTATTTAATTGTAGATAATTGTAGGTACTTGTAGTTAATTTATTTAATGATAGTGTAGTGTTAGGTTTAATTGTAACTTAGATTAGGATTTATTTTACAGGTAATTTTGTAATTATTTTAACTAGGTAGCTATTAAATAGTCAATATCTATTTAATAGCTATTGAACCTAGTTAAAATAAATACAAAGTTGCCTGTACAATAAATATAAATGCTAAAATAGCTACAATGTAACTATTAGTTATATTGCAGCTATATTAGGGTTTATTTTACAGGTAAGTCTTTAGTTTTATATAGGATTCATTTATTTAGTTAATTTAATGATAGTGTAGTGTTAGGTGTAATTGTAACTTAGGTTATGATATATTTTACAGGTAAATTTGTATTTATTTTAGCTAGGTAGTTATTAAATAGTTATTAACTATTTAATAACTATTGTACCTAGTTAAAATAAATACAAAGTTGCCTGTAAAATAAATATAAATCCTAAAATAGCTACAATGTAACTATTAGTTATATTGTAGCTATATTAATAGCTAGTAGGGGGCTTAGATTAGGTGTAATTAGTTTAAAATTATTGTAATATTTTATTATTTTTGGTAATTTAGTGTTTGTTTGTATTTTGGTACTTGTATGATGGATGGAAGACCTCTTCTTGCCCCGCTTGGATGAAGACTTCTGCCGGTCTGGATGTCCTCTTCTGCCCCATCGGATGAAGACTTCGGCCCGGCTGGGTGAACACGACTCAAGGTAGGGAGATCTTCAGGGGGGTAGTGTTAGGTTTATTTAAGGGGGGTTTGGGTTAGAGTAGGGGTATGTGGGTGGTGGGTTGTAATGTGGGGGGGGGGATTGTGTTTTTTTTTTTACAGGCAAAAGAGCTGTTTTCTTTGGGGCATGCCCCGCAAAGGGCCCTGTTCAGGGCTGGTAAGGTAATAGAGCTGTTAACTTTTGTAATTTAGTATAGGGTAGGGCATTTTTTTTTATTTTGGGGGCTTTGTTATTTTATTAGGGGGCTTAGATTAGGTGTAATTAGTTTAAAATTCTTGTAATATTTTTTTATTTTTTGTAATTTAGTGGGGGGTTTTTTTGTAATTTAGTGGGGGTTTTTGTACTTTAGTTTATTTAATTGTAGATAATTGTAGGTACTTGTAGTTAATTTATTTAATGATAGTGTAGTGTTAGGTTTAATTGTAACTTAGGTTAGGATTTATTTTACAGGTAATTTTGTAATTATTTTAACTAGGTAGCTATTAATTAGTCAATCACTATTTAATAGCTATTGTACCTAGTTAAAATAAATACAAAGTTGCCTGTAAAATAAATATAAATGCTAAAATAGCTACAATGTAACTATTAGTTATATTGCAGCTATATTAGGGTTTATTTTACAGGTAAGTATTTAGTTTTAAATATGATTCATTTATTTAATTAATTTAATGATAGTGTAGTGTTAGGTGTAATTGTAACTTAAGTTAGGATTTATTTTACAGGTAATTTTGTAATTATTTTAACTAGGTAGCTATTAATTAGTCAATAACTATTTAATAGCTATTGTACCTAGTTAAAATAAATACAAAGTTGCCTGTAAAATAAATATAAATGCTAAAATAGCTACAATGTAACTATTAGTTATATTGCAGCTATATTAGGGTTTATTTTACAGGTAAGTCTTTAGTTTTAAATAGGATTCATTTATTTAACTATAGTAAACTTATTTCGTTTTATTTAAATTATATTTAAGTTAGGGGGTTTTAGTGTTAGGGTTAGACTTAGGTTTAGGGGTTAATAACCTTATTATAGTAGCGGCGACGTTGGGGGCGGGAGATTAGGGGTTAATAATTGTAGGTAGGTGGCGGCGATGTTAGGGAGGGCAGATTAGGGGTTAATAAAATGTATTATAGTGTTTGCGAGGTGGGAGTGCGGCGGTTTAGGGGATAATACATTTATTATAGTGGCGGTGATTTGCGGTCGGCAGATTAGGGGTTATTACTTGTAGTTAGATTGTGGCGACGTTGGGGGGGGGCAGATTAGGGGTTAATAACTATAATGTAGGGGTCGGCGGTGTTAGGGACACCAGATTAGGGGTTAATAGCTATAATGTAGGCGGCGGCGATATCGGGTCGGCAGATTAGGGGTTAATACTTGTAGTTAGATTGCGGCGACGTTGGGGGGGGCAGATTAGGGGTTAATAACTATAATGTAGGGGTCGGCGGTGTTAGGGACACCAGATTGGGGGTTAATAGCTATAATGTAGGCGGCGGCGATATCGGGTCGGCAGATTAGGGGTTAATACTTGTAGTTAGATTGCGGCGACGTTGGGGGGGGCAGATTAGGGGTTAATAACTATAATGTAGGGGTCGGCGGTGTTAGGGACACCAGATTAGGGGTTAATAGCTATAATGTAGGCGGCGGCGATATCGGGTCGGCAGATTAGGGGTTAATACTTGTAGTTAGATTGCGGCGACGTTGGGGGGGGCAGATTAGGGGTTAATAACTATAATGTAGGGTCGGCAGTGTTAGGGACAGCAGATTAGGGGTTAATAGCTATAATGTAGGCGGCGGCGATATCGGGTCGGCAGATTAGGGGTTAATACTTGTAGTTAGATTGCGGCGACGTTGGGGGGGGCAGATTAGGGGTTAATAACTATAATGTAGGGGTCGGCGGTGTTAGGGACAGCAGATTAGGGGTTAATAGCTATAATGTAGGTTGCGGCGATATCCGATCGGCAGATTAGGGGTTAAATAATGTTATTATAGGGTTTGCGATGTGGGGGGGCCTTGGTTTAGTGGTTCATAGGTAGTTTATGGGTGTTAGTGACTTAGTGTACTAAAACATACCGAATTTCGGAACCGAATAGAACCGAATTCAGCCGAATCCGAATAAATCCGAAACGAATTTATTCGGATCCGAATAAATCCGAAACGAATTTATTCAAATTTTGCCGAATCCGATTCGATCCGAAATTCGAAAAGTCCGAATCGATCCGAACCGAAAACGAACCGAATTTTTTAGCCGTGCACATGTCTACTAGGTGCGTGAATGACTACTACTCATGTAAAAAAAAAAAAATAAAGGACGATTTGGCACAATTCAAAATGTTATGGAGACACTGGGACAGTGTATGAAAAAGTGGGATAATCCCATTAAAAACAAGATGTCTGGTAAATTTATATAAATATAAATGCTAAAATAGCTACAATGTAACTATTAGTTATATTGCAGCTATATTAGGGTTTATTTTACAGGTAAGTATTTAGTTTTAAATATGATTCATTTATTTAATTAATTTAATGATAGTGTAGTGTTAGGTGTAATTGTAACTTAAGTTAGGATTTATTTTACAGGTAATTTTGTAATTATTTTAACTAGGTAGCTATTAATTAGTCAATAACTATTTAATAGCTATTGTACCTAGTTAAAATAAATACAAAGTTGCCTGTAAAATAAATATAAATGCTAAAATAGCTACAATGTAACTATTAGTTATATTGCAGCTATATTAGGGTTTATTTTACAGGTAAGTCTTTAGTTTTAAATAGGATTCATTTATTTAACTATAGTAAACTTATTTCGTTTTATTTAAATTATATTTAAGTTAGGGGGTTTTAGTGTTAGGGTTAGACTTAGGTTTAGGGGTTAATAACCTTATTATAGTAGCGGCGACGTTGGGGGCGGGAGATTAGGGGTTAATAATTGTAGGTAGGTGGCGGCGATGTTAGGGAGGGCAGATTAGGGGTTAATAAAATGTATTATAGTGTTTGCGAGGTGGGAGTGCGGCGGTTTAGGGGATAATACATTTATTATAGTGGCGGCGATTTGCGGTCGGCAGATTAGGGGTTATTACTTGTAGTTAGATTGTGTTAGGGACAGCAGATTAGGGGTTAATAGCTATAATGTAGGTTGCGGCGATATCCGATCGGCAGATTAGGGGTTAAATAATGTTATTATAGGGTTTGCGATGTGGGGGGGCCTTGGTTTAGTCGTTCATAGGTAGTTTATGGGTGTTAGTGACTTAGTGTACTAAAACATACCGAATTTCGGAACCGAATAGAACCGAATTCAGCCGAATCCGAATAAATCCGAAACGAATTTATTCGGATCCGAATAAATCCGAAACGAATTTATTCAAATTTTGCCGAATCCGATTCGATCCGAAATTCGAAAAGTCCGAATCGATCCGAACCGAAAACGAACCGAATTTTTTAGCCGTGCACATGTCTACTAGGTGCGTGAATGACTACTACTCATGTAAAAAAAAAAAAATAAAGGACGATTTGGCACAATTCAAAATGTTATGGAGACACTGGGACAGTGTATGAAAAAGTGGGATAATCCCATTAAAAACAAGATGTCTGGTCATCCTACCTTAGTTTAGCAGCCCCCCTGACCCTTTTAGATAAAGATTAATTGATTTCCTGTACAATATACGCTGCATGCAGTGCCTGCCTCAAGTTATAGGCTGTCAGCACTGCATAAGGGCAGAGAGAAGGGAGAGGGAAAGAGGGGTGTTGTCAGGGTGCCAGGAATCAGACTGAGACGAGAAGTGCAAAAATAATAACACCTTTATTAATAGCAAAAAATAATAAAACGTCCACAAGTCAAATAACAAGCCAGGAGTCAAAACCAGAGCTGGTAGTCAGACGAGCCGAGTCAGGAGCCAAAGTGAATAGTCAGACGAGCCGGAATCAGGAACAAGGAAAACAGCAGAGTCTGAAACAAGCCAGGGATCAGGAACCAGGAAGGATGTCAGGCAGCCAGGTAATACACAGGAACTCACACAAACAGGTCTGAGACAACACAAAGGCAAAGCATACTGAACAGAGGCCCTTTAAATAATAAGTGATGACATCACAATTCTGAGACTGCATCCTGTCTCACATGGATGATGCACACCAGTCTGGCCATAAAAGGAAGTGCAGAAATTGAGCAGCACATGGCAAACAAACAGGGAAAAAACCCTGACAGGTGTGCAAGATATCAGATTCAGAACTGTCTGAGAAACAGTCTGCAGCAATTCTCTATCGTGGCTGCTGACATACACACAAAAAAAATCAAACAGTACACTCTTTTTTTTTTTTTATTTGTTATATTTTCATTTTACATAAGATGTCATACAGTCGTTGTACATCATATTAGTAGGACATTATATCCAAATCAACTGCTTCGATAATAATACATAACCAACTTAACTACTACTTTCTTAACTAACTCAGTGTTCCATAAGTAGTAAATATTACACGTCAATGCTACATTACTCAAAATCATGAAAGACATCTATCTTATCTTATATCTCCTGCTATACTAACTTACCCGTTGTCGGTGTACCTCCGTTGGGTTACTCCTAGTCCCTGGGCCGGGAGGAGGGGGAGAAACAGGCCAGTCCTCCATCCGGTGATTTCTTTACTTGTGTGAATCTTATTATTGTGCTGCATATTGAGATGGTGGATGTATGTCTTCCCATAGGAATTTGGCATCTAAGAAAAATGGGATTTTACCCCTCTTTAAGAACCCGTATTCCTCTAAACGTATGAGTTCGGTAGTTCTTTCTAACCACATCTCTTTAGTTGGGGAAAGTGGTGTCTTCCAAGCTCTAGCAATTAAGGATCGGGCTCCATTCAGTCCTATTTGAATTATGAGGGATCTCAACTTGCATGTGATGTGAGTAGTGTCGTTTAGTAATGCTATTCTAGCTGTTAGTCGGAACCCGTCTCCCACTAGTCTCTGAAAGTCTGCCTCCACCTCCCCCCACAGTCTTACTATTATGGGACAATCCCACCACATATGTAACAAACTTCCCTGTTCGCCACATCCCCTCCAGCACATACGTGAAGAGTCAGGGTATATGGTGCTCAGTCTAGTTGGGGTTAGGTACCAGCGAGATAAAAGCTTATAATTCATTTCAAGTATTTGTGGGGAGGAAGATGATTTTTTCGTTCTTTGGAATATGATGTGCCAGGCTTCCCTATCAATTTCCATGTGAAGGTCATGTTCCCATCTGACTGTGAAGTTTGGTAATGTGTTGTTTTGAGATTCTAGTAGAAGACTGCGAGACCGGGATAGGGAGCCCGGAATCGCTGTCTCCCTGTCACATAGTTTTTCAAAAGGGGTCAGTGAGCGAAGGAACTCCTGCCTATGGGGAGTTGTCTGTAGGAAATGCTGAAGCTGTGCATATTTGAGCCATTGTGCGTACCGTCCGTCTGCTATAGTCTTTAGTCTGTGCCTGTCCATTAATTTCCCACCCTCCAAGAATCTGCTTAGTGGGATTGTATATCCCCATTCTCTACTACTCCTAAATCCCCTATCCAAGCCCCCCGTCATTTCTGTGTTAAGAGCTATTGGGAACAATGGGGATCTAATAGAAGAGATGTGAGGGTACAGGGTTTTTATTTTCTCCCATTCTTTGAAGAAATGTTTGTGTAAGTCTAAGTGTCCACATTGTTTTGGTCTTAGGTCTGGGGGGACCCAACATAATGCCCTCACGAAGGGGACCTGTAGTATATGGGAGTCAATTGACACCCACGCTTTATGTGATGTTGATCCATGCCAGTCTAGTACCCTCTGGAGAGTTACCGTGTGATAGTATTCCTCTAGCTTGGGCAGTCCCACTCCACCTGTGATCGTGGACCTATATAAAGTGTGTCTATTGACCCTGGGTCTGATCTTGCCCCAGACATAGTTGTTTATCTGTCCTTGTACCTGGGCTAAGAACCAGGTGGGAAGGTATATTGGTAGGGCTTGCAGTAAGTATAAGATCTTGGGTAATGTTGTCATTTTAATGGAGTGTATCCTACCCCACCACGTAAGCGTTTTGGTTGCCCAAGTGTTAAGGTCTCTTGATATAGAGTTAAGTAAGGACTCGTAATTTTTCTTAAAGAGAGTGAGGGGGTTGGGGGTGAGATGAATATCCAAGTATTTGACTGACTCTGACTGTAAGCGTAAAGGGCAAATTTGTGAAAGTTTACGAAATGCTGGTGGGCTAAGTGAAATGTTTAGAACCTCTGACTTGGTTTGGTTCACTAAAAAGTGTGAGTAAGTACCAAATCTTTCAATCTCACTAAGTATTGCTGGTATGGTGCTACTAGGGGAAGTTACTGAAAAAAGGACATCATCCGCATACATTGCGATTTTAAATTCATTGGGTCCTATTGTGATACCTTTTATTTCTTTGTTAATGCGTATGTGGGCTGCAAATACTTCCATTGTTAGTATAAACAAGATAGGCGAAATGGGGCACCCTTGCCGTGTGCCGTTTCGAATGGGGAATGGGTCTGAGAGCATGCTATTCACTCTGACTCTGGCGCCAGGGCATGTATAAAGGCTACCAACTCTCTCAGTCAGTTTGGGTCCAAAACCAAATATCTCTAGTGTTTTTTTAAGAAAAAGCCAATTTGTCCTATCGAACGCTTTTTCTGCATCCGTTGTCATTATCACCGCTGGTATATCATGAACTTTCGCATATGAAGATAGCAATAAAGCCCGTATTGTATTGTCTCGTGCTTCACGACGAGGCGTAAAGCCTACCTGATCGGTATGTATTATGTCATTCAATATCGTGTTTATGCGGTTTGCTATAATTTTACTAAATATCTTTATGTCCGAGTTAAGTAAAGAAATGGGCCTATAGCTACCCGGTAATTCCTGTGGCTTATCTGGTTTTAATATAACCGCTATGTGTGCCAATAGCATGTCTGGTGAGAATTTTAAGTCACCATCTATTGCCTGGAACAGTGTCAGGAGGTGGGGGGCTAGAAGATGTTTAAAAGTTTTATAATACGAATTGGTGAACCCGTCAGGGCCCGGGCTTTTCCCCCCTGGGAGATGGGAGATAACAGTCAGGACCTCTTTTAGAGTTATTGGCGTACCTAAGTCTCTTTTTTGGGTTTCTGTCAAGGGGTTGAGGCCAGCAGCATGAATATATTCTTCCATTCCCTCTATATGTTTCTGGGTTTCTAGTTGTTCTAAGTTGTATAGTCTAGCGTAAAAGTCTTTGAAACATTCCGCTATGTCCCTACTGTCATGGGTCTCTGTCCCGTCCTGTTTTTGTATTTTGTATACATGTGTTTGGCCAGTCTTAGTCCTCAAAGCTTTTGCTAACATTGAGCCTGTTCTATTTCCCTCAAAAAAGAATGTTTTCCTTAGTTTTAGTGCCAACCTCTGAGCCTCCTTCGTGAGTATACTGTTGAGATCCGTTCTAATGTTAGTTATTAATGATAGGAGGTTTGAGTCTGTAGGTCGTTGTTTATGTTCTATTTCTAAGTCCTGTAACCTAGAGAGTAGTGAGTTCTTTGCCAGATTGTGTGCTTTTTTAATATAAGCTCTATGTTTGATGCACTCCCCACGGATTACCGCCTTGTGTGCTTCCCATATGTTAAGTGGTGATACCTCTGTACTAGTGTTGAACTGGAAGTATTCAGTGATAGATGTAGTTAGGGATTGGCACGTTGGGGGGTGGCGTAAAAGGTATTCGTCTAATCTCCAAATGTAAGGACTAACCGGAGCTTCTGGCCAATTTAGATAGATAGAGACTGCTGAATGATCAGCCCACGTGGTTGGTTGGATGTCGGAGTCATCCACAAGGGATAGGTTTGATTGGTCTATGTAGAGATAGTCCAGCCGTGAGTAGGAAGCCCAGGGATGGGAGTAAAATGTATAGTTCCGTTGTTGGGGGTGTTGTATCCTCCAAATGTCTATTAACCCTAATTGTCGAAAACTACGATATACTGAGTCTGGGGGTCTGTGAGCTGTGTTTGTGTTATGGGATGTCGTGTCTAGCAGAGGATCCATAGTCACGTTGAGGTCCCCCCCTAAAATCAATAGGCCCTTCTTATTTTCTAGAACTAGTGAGAGTAGTCTTTTAAAAAAAGGTGTCCTGTTAGCGTTTGGTGCATATACGTTAACTAACGTCACAGGTCTGTTATGTATTAAACCAGTCACAATGATTATTCTGCCTTCCTTATCCCACACTTTGCTTATCAACTGGAAGGGTGTATTGCGGTGTATCAAGATACCCACCCCATTTTTTTTCTTCTCGTTGGAATTAAAGTACCCCGTGGGAAACTTTCGTGAATAGAATTTGGGTTCTGAGTTTTTTGCAAAATGGGTTTCCTGTATAAATATGACCGAGCTTTCCTGCTTCGCAAACCAATTTAGCGCTATAGACCTTTTTGAGGGGGAGTTTAGTCCTTTAGTGTTCTGTGATATTATGCAGATTTTTCTATGCATTGTGTCTCACTAAAAATAAGTGTGTAGTCTTACCTTGCAGAGTGTTACCGTCCCCTGAAGGTGTCTGGCTCTCCCCCCGGCCCGAAGGACCAGGAAAAAACCCGGGCAGTTGCAAGAGATAACCGCTGTTCCATAGTAATGTTTCTGTAATTGAGTCAAAAGGAACACTTTAATACCTAATAACTTTTTAACAATAAACTTAACAATAAAGAAGACAATAATATCTAACTTATCATAGAGTCTCATACTAGTACAAATGGGAGGAAATAGCAGTCTTGATGCTGCTGCCGCTCCTGCCGCTCCTGCCTATTAATAAAGATTGCATGTGAGTCCAGAGTTTAAATACTTATGTCTGGGTTCTTGACTATTCACTTGCGGTGGAAATGGGGAAAAGGGAGAAAGGGAAACAATTATAAAACGGTTATGGATAATAAGTGGCTTAATACTGTTTCATAAGCCACATAGATTATATATTCTATTGTCCTGGCCCATGTTCATATTGGGTCTGTTTTTTTTTTTTTTAAAGGGTAAAACCTGTAAATGTTATTGTTTATATCTTCATGGTGGAACTGTGTCTTTGGGGTCTTTATGTACATGCTTCAGCGTCGTCGACTTATTTTTCCGCTGGACCATTGTCCATTTCTGCCTCTGCGCTTTCGGTGGTGGGTATTGTGTTGGATCTTCTATCTGCCCTTTGTTACCCTCTGCAGGTATTTTTGGTTGTGCAATATTTAGTTTCGTGCAGAAAGAGTCTAAGTCTTCCAGATCTCTGTAAATGGCTTCTTTATTGTCCTATAGTGCTCTCAGTGAGAAGGGGAATCCCCACCTATATGGTACCCCCAATTCTCTTAGGTGCGTTGTTAAAAATCCCACTTCTCGGCGCTTTGATAAAGTAAGAGGGCTTAAATCCGCATATATTTGAAGGGCGGTGTCCAGATAGCGGACAGGTGACTTTTTTCTTGCTGCTGCCAAAATGTTCTCCTTGTCTCGAAAATAATGGCATTTTAAGATGACATCTCTAGGCGGTGCAGAAGGCTGTGGTTTCGGCCTCAACGCCCTGTGGGCTCTGTCTAGTAATATATCCTAGTCTGGGTCTGTGTCAAGCAAGAAGCGAAATAAGTTCTGCAGGTATTGTGGTAGTGCAGCGGGCAGGGTGGTTTCCGGGATTCCCCTGATTCTTAAGTTCTGTCTATGGCCCCTATTGTCCAAATCTTTGGATCTTTGCAAATGCGTGATCTCTGTGGCTTGGTGTTGAAGTTGCAGTGTTGTAAGATTTGTGGTTTCCGACACTTCTTCAGCGTATTCCTCAAGCTGTACTACTCTATTCCCCAGCTCAGTGATGTCCTTTTTCACTTCCGCTAGACCATCCCGTATTATTTGGCTGACCTGTTGCATAAAGGTTGTAAAATCCTCCTTGGAGGGCAGCACACTCAGGTCTGCTCTAGTGAGGGGAGATTCATCTTCAGGAGAGATGTCATCTACACTACCCTCCTCAGTCTCAGAGATGGGAGAGGCCGGTGATGCTGCATTAGGTGTAACTACTGTCTTAAAGAAAGAGTTCATCTTAGAGCCCGCAGAGCTTGCTAGTTTTTGAGGCTTATCCATTTTTTGTTGTCTTCTAGACGCCATGTTTGTGTGATTGCTCTGTATGGCACCAGTATCAAGTGATAGGATGCTTTATAAGGTGCAACTGTTTAGACAAATTATACCTCTTTGTACTTGAAAGTTCACTTCATAAATAAAGGTACTCCCTGTAGCTACAATTATTATGTTTGCATGCACTTTTCTTCTCTCTTTGTTGCTTGAGTGCTGTGAATATCTCTGTATTCTGACAGGGTTTGGTGTGGCTGCTGTCGACTGCTAGCTTGTCTGAGTGGTATAAATGTGATAGTCTCTATATAGCAGCCCACTGTTTAGTTTCTTAATGTTCCCGATTATGACTGTGTTCAGAGAAGTGGTATACAGCTAAGGTTGTTCCCCAGTAAACTGAGTTTGCATGCCCAACACTCTTTAATGTTTGATTGCTGGGAGTGTCTTTTATCCTGTTTATAACATTACTTTCTCCTGCGTAACTGTAGAGTTGTATTTTAGGCCTTACAACATTTAACCAGGTTTGACGTGACTGCTGCCGCTTACTAACTTGACTGTATCATGTAAATGTGAAAATCTCTATGTTGCAGTTCGCAGCTTAGGCCTCTAATGTTCCCAGATAAAAACTATGAACAAAGCAATGATTTGCAGTAAAAGTTCTCACCTCCAACTCTCTCTATTCATGTCTCCTTTGTGTCAGGTGCCATAACGTCTGATCCGTTTGGCTATTTAAAATGGTGGACCCCCACCTTCCCCTCTCTTTACCTTTCAAAGCGGTGCGGTAGTGGGATCTATCAATGTGGCCACTCTTTGTTCTCAGCACCGGTGTGTTGCACCAACTGTCGTTGAGATTCCGGGAAGGTCGGACCTATACCCCTCTCTTCTCCTTTGTTCTGTTTAACTCCGGCGGTAATGGCGATTCGCGCCACTGACGAGACTTCACTGGGCCCGGGTTTTAGCAGTTCAGGGGTTAGTATCCTTGCCTCCGGTGAATTGTCAGATTCTCACATGACGGGGTTTTGTCCCCCAGAGGTTCATCCTTCACTTGCCCAGTTTTAAACGTAGAAGTACTCTCCTCGACAGCCGTTAAGTAATGCGGCAGGAGTCAGCTACTCGGAGCACTATATTTTTGCGGCCATGCTGTTCCGTGGCCGGCTCCGCCCCCCCAGTACACTCTTTTTATTAACAATTGACCCTGATTTAGTCCATAAATATTGACCAGGAGGCAATTACCACCCTACCCCAGACCAGTCCCTCTCCGTTTTTGAATATGGTGATACACACACACACACCACTATTGTAAGACAGAAGGCAATACATATATTTTTTTAATGTGAAGCTTATAAACAATATTTATTTAATTTTAACTTAAATTACTTTTTAAATAAGTCTCTGTGCACTTGTTAGCACTGCCCACTTCCTGTACAGCTACCAGCCCCGTTGCAGGGCTGCTACCAGAAGCTATGGAGCCTGCTAGCAAAGGAGAATATATAGGTAATAAACTTCATAGAATGCACATTTTTTTGATGTTGTGAGTGTTTTACCATACTGTGCAGTTGATGTATGAGCAAATAAGATATGTTTTATTAAAATGATTGTTGCAACTGTTTTATATCACTTTGACATATATATATATATATACACATATATATATATATATATATATATATATATATATATATATATATATATATATAGGCTAGATTAGGGTTGACACCTCAGCCATGCTTTCCTGGACACTTATGAGTTACACATGTTTCAGGGAGGAACATGAATAGTGCTTTCTAGGGTCACTATTAATGTGCTGTTTAGGTGTGCAATGCATGTTGTCTTCTGCACACCCTGCAGCATGCGTAACTCATAAGTGTCCAGGAAAACATCGCTGAGGGGGGAACCCTAGTCTAGATATGTGCATTCAGATCCTTTGTGAGGAAGAAGGCGGCCGCTCATGCTGTTTGGCTCTTGTTAGGAATTGTTAGCATTACCAACGCCATCTTGTTTCTAGTTTCCATCTTGTCTAAGAAACATTTTATAGCAATTATTATGTAGTGGAAAGATGTAGATGTTATGAATATTTGTATAGCTAGGTTGGCCTTGTAAATGTTCCTGGCGATGCACCTGGAAGCTGTTATCTCTATAAGATGCTCACACGGCCTTGCTTTGGGCCCAGATGTACCTTTTATTATGGTTATAGAAACATTGCTTCTCAAAACTCTCTTTTACCTAATTATAATAATGTGCTTACTTCTTTCCTGACAAACACAGTGTAAAATGATGCGGTCATGAAGTGTCATCATGTTAACCCTATATGCTATAATGACTGCCTATAAGAAGTGTTGTTCATCTTTCAATAAACAGAATAGATGTTAGACTAAAGCTGCGTGGTCTGATTTCTGTTCTCTGGGATATCCTGATTATCAAATAACCTCTTCATTTCCAGTTGATATGGTGTGTTCCAGGCCAAGCCCTGACTGATACTCCCCCCCCCCTGAAAATAACACCTAACAATTCTGGTGTCAGCTCGTGGGATTCGCACTGGGTAAGTAGATGAGTGGTTTTTTTACTCTACTTTTCCCTCTGTGAATCTGAACCTAAATTTATTTATAATAGGTGTTGGTAATATATATATATATATATAAAGAGTTAAGGGGTTCCTGTGGTAAAAGTGCAGGGTTTTTTGTGGAGGTTCCAGTCCTGCCGGCATTTGTATTAACCCCTCTAGACAGGTTTAAAGTCCTGCTAGTTTAGACAGGTGTGCAGTCCTGTCTGGTGAAGCGCACAAGAGCTAAAAAGGTAGCATGTATTTGACGGGCGGTTTAAGTTCCCTGTGCAAGTTGGCATCGCTGTTTTATGGTGAGTTTGAGTCTCATCTGTGTTGAAGTTTTCCCTATATATTCCTTTAGTAGAGTTTTGTTACCTATCACTGGACTTGAATTGGTATTTGGTGCTGCTTTTGCTTGCTTGCTTTTATTGCCATATATATGTGCTGTGCTGTGCTTAGAAGATATTAAGTGACTGTGCATTTTATCATTGATGCTGTTATTTTGCTGCTATTATTGTGTTGTTAAAAAATGAGGGCTGCTCATAGCAAAATATTGATAATAATGCATAGAGAAAAGGAGAATGTTATTGCATTTTTTATGTCTACATTTGTTTATGTCTACAAAGGGGTTAACAGTTTCATTTCAAGTCAGGGAGCTGTGCATGCTGAAGTTTTCTCCTGCATTCAGAAAAGTTATGAGTAGAGAAAGGGGGGGGGGGCAGTGCTGTGTAATGAGTGTTGGTCTGTCGGTTCTCATTGTGCCTTGTATGACGTGTAAAAGATTTACTCTAAACCAAAAGAGGTTGTATTATCCTGTTTGAAATTTGTTTGTCTCAATCTGTTGGGAAAATGGCCATTCCTTGCAAATTCGGACACTTTCAAATACATTTTAAATTTGGTGGAAAGTTAATCTTATTGTATTCATTAATGTTGTTGGTATGTTATGAAATATATGTTTTCCTGAAAGAAAGAAACTGTTAATGTGTTTTCTGTGTCGCTAAAAGTTTGATGTATGTTGAAATTGTTTTAGAATAAATGTTGGGAGTGAATTTATGGTATGCAAGTTAAATATGAGCTTGTGTGTGTATCGCTGTAAAAATGACCTTGGTGCATTTTTAGTCATAATGGTAATTATTCCGGCTAGTTTCTTAGCTAAGAAATCGGATGTTGTAATGAGGTATTTTGAAGTGTTAGTGTTGTAACTTGATTTTAAAGTCATATGTATGTTCTTAATTATGTGTGTTATTAATAGCATTTTTTAGTTTTAAGTGTTATTTGTTTTATGCAAATAAAGACTGCCAACCTGTTGCGGCATATAAATATATTGTTTTTGCAAGTGAACTAATTAAGGGATTTGTAAATGTGCGGATGTTTGTGTGACTTTCGGTCATGTTCTGGTAAATGAAAAAGATTAACAGGTTTATTCAAGTATGTTGTGGGAGTAATGTAAGATTCATGCAAGAAGTTAAACACAGGAGAATAGAAACGACTATATGCTGTATGCTATTACATTTATCTACAGTATTTGGGTCTGTTTCTGCTGCAAGTAGAGTAATTCTGTAGAGTTTTAATATAAATTGGTAACATATTACTGTGTAATATTATTTATGCTGTGATGGTTCTCATTTAAATATGCAGGCTATGATACAGTAAAGAAGTAGAATTGTAATGGTAAATAATACAAGCTTCCTAATCATGGCTAGGGTATACATATGTAATATACATGTTATAAATGGCTAGTCCTTAAAGGGACAGTACACTGTAAAATTGTTTTTATATTAATGTATTTTCAATGACTTGTTATACAAGCTGCATAGTATAAAATGTAGGAGAAATTGCATTTGCGAGTTTATTTGTATATATGAAGTAGCTGGTTTTCTGCTTTCAAAACACAGTTTATTGCAATGGGTTGAATTTCGGATAATAAGCATATCTCATTGTGTTCCTTATCTTATATTTGTCTGTAAAACCGGAGCTCAGTGATTAGACAGAGCAATTGAAAATTGTCATTTTATTACTTAAAGGATCAGTTCACTCATGGGAAAGGAGTTCATGAGCAGCAATAACACTGTATTAACAAGTATTAACAAGTAAAGGAGATAAAACATAAATGTAGTAGTTTGTAAAATATATATATTTTTTTAATTTTTTGTCCTCCTTCTTTGAAGTTCAGCTCAATGTCCCTAGAACACCCTGATAAAAGGGCAGTGCTATTTGCATCAGACCTGGATGAATTTCTATGTTTGTTTTACAATACTTTGGTTACATCTCCACCTTGTGCAGAGACCTTTCCTTGTATATATTATATAAAATCTGCCGTTTAGATAGCAGACATTTACGCAGTGTAAATCAATCCTCTCTGTAAGGCAAACTGAACTGATGACAGCTGCCTGCAATCTTTGTGTTGTGATCTGTGAGACTAGCGAAAAAAAAGAGAAAATATTTAAAGGGGTACAGGCAAACATATATAAAATCTGAGATTTCAAAGAAATATTTACAGAGAAAGAAAATGAGGTTTATTGTATGCCAAGCACTAGTATATTTAACTATGTCAGCAGTTTCAATTATACAATGGACGTCAGTATACATTTTTATTATAAGTGAGGACAGTGGATCATTGGGAACAAATTTCATTGGGAACAAATTTTTGGACAAACTGTCCTTTTAATCTATTAGTGTACATTCTTATTATTCTTTTGTAGAAAGCTCATTTTGTTGTATACAATTGTTATATTTAGTCAGAGAGCTGCAAAATGGTGAATATCAAATTATATAAAAAAAAAATTAAATCAAATAATTGTGTATTTATTAAAATATTGGTTATGTAAAAGTATAGACTGGATTCTAGAGCTTTTCACAAATTATTTGTGCCAAACATGATTTATTTAACAGTGGGTTTGCACTGTGCATGCAAGCAGGGACTATATAGAACAGTGACTGTACCATTATTATCTGACCTTTCCCAGAATATAGTACTTAGGTGTTTGTGTGTTCCTTTGTAAAGTTATCGTTAAGGATTTTATTTGTAAATATGCAACTAGAGATTATTGATCTTCTGAAGTGATCGCATTATTAGTGTGATCTCATAGTATTGTGCATGGTAGAATTTGCAAATCTAGGGCATAGAAAGTTGTTATAGAATTTTAATTATTTGTAGTGTTTTGCTAGAATGTAGGATTTTTCAGTGCTGTGTTTCAGTGAGTGTAAGTATATGTGTTGAATTTCAGGTTGATTCTGGTTGTTAAAAGTTTGTGCCGGCTGTTAATGTTTTGTGGAATGGACAGTTGGTTTTAAGTGTTCTGTAAGAGAATGATATGTTTTTATTTTTAGTGAATGCATGTGGAAGGGTGCTGTATGAATGGAACATTGAATATTTAGGTGTATTTGATTTTGCTTGATGTTAACAATAGTATACTACGGAGTGCATGAATTGTCTTTTAGTTTCCTGTTATATTGTGTTTGCGTGACACATAGGGGCCTATTTATCAAGCCGTCAACTATGCTGCATTCGCCGGCACCAATACGCTCGCCTAACATCGCTGCCGCGGACCTGAATACGTTCTCCATATTTAACAAAAAAGCTGTCAAAAAGCTGCGCACCAAGTACAGGGCGATGAGCAGCGGACTGTTGATAACTAACAGTCATCGATCTCGCTGCTCTTCGGCTTTTTCACAGCTTTATTTGTATACTGTCACTAAACAACACCACTATACTAAACTGTTTAACCCCTATCCTACCGCAACTAAAGTTAATAACCCCTAAACCGCTGCTCCCGGAGCCCACCGCCACCTACATTATACTTATTAACCCCTAATCTGCTACCCCCTATACCGCCGCTGCCACCTATCCTGCCGCTCCCGGAGCCCACGGCAACGAAATAAATGTATTAACTCCTAAACCACCAGCCCCCCACATCGCCATAAACTAAATTAACCTATTAATCCCTAAACCTAATAACCCGCTAACTTTATATTAAATATTAACTCATTCCTATCTTATAATAAATTTAAACTTACCTTTAGATTTAAATTAAACTATATTAAACTAATAATTAATCTACCCTATTATACTAAAATTACATTAAACTATATTAAACTATTAATTAATCTACCCTAACTGTTATACTAAATTACATTAAACTATATTAAACTAATAATTAACCTACCCTAGCTATTATAATAAAAATACATTAAACTATATTAAATTAATGATTAATCCAACCTATCTTTTAAACTAAAATTACATTAAACTATATTAAAATGAAAATTAATCTAACCTAACTTTTATACTAAAATTACATAAAACTACAAATTAAATTAACTATATTATATATTTAAACACCTAACCCTACTCAAATAATTTAAATCTACACTAAAAAAATACAAAGTTACAAAAACCTAAGATACAAAAAATAACAAACACTAAGTTACACAAAAAAATTAACGCTAAGTTACAAAAAATAAATTATCAAAGCTTTAAACTAATTACACCTAATCTAAGGGCCCTATGAAAATAAAAAAGCCCCCCCAAAATAATAAACCCCCTAGCCTACAATAAACTACAAATAGCCCTTAAAAGAGCCTTTTGCGAGGCATGGCCCCAAAGTAATCAGCTCTTTTACCTGTAAATAAAAAATACAAACAACCCCCCAACAGTAAAACCCAACACCCACACAACCAAACCCCCCCCAAAAAAATAACTAAAAATACATAAGCTCCCCAGACAGCGTCATTTAAAGGAACCTTCATTCGTCGTTAGCCCGAAGGAAGAAGAGGATGCTCAGCGTCGGATGTCTTGAAGATGGACCCGCTCCATGCCGGATAGATGAAGATAGAAGATGCTGTCTGGGTGAAGACTTCTGCGGGCTTGGATGAAAACTTCGGCTGACTTCTTGCCGCTTCGATGAAGACTTCTCCCGGCTTCTTGGAGGATGGATGTCGGATCTTCAAAACTGTAAGTTGATCTTCAGGGGTTAGTGCTAGGATTTTTAAGGGTTTATTGGGTGAGTTTTATTTTTAGATTAGAGTTTTGGGCTGCAAAAGAGCTAAATGCCCTTTTAAGGGCAATGCCCATCCAAATGCCCTTTTCAGGGCAATGGGGAGCTTAGGTTTTTTAGATAGTATTTTATTTGGGGGGTTGGTTGTGTGGGTGGTGGGTTGTACTGTTGGGGGGTATTTGTAAATTTTTATACAGGTAAAAGAGCTGATTACTTTGGGGCAATGCCCCGCAAAAGGCCCTTTTAAGGGTTATTTGTAGTTTATTGTAGGCTAGGGGGTTTATTATTTTGGGGGGCTTTTTTATTTTCATAGGGCCCTTAGAATACGTGTAATTAGTTTAAAGCTTTGATAATTTCTTTTTTATTTTTTGTAACTTAGTGTTTATTTTTTTGTGTAACTTAGTTAGTGTTTGTTATTTTTTGTAACTTAGTTTTTTGTAACTTTGAAATTTTTTAGTGTAGATCTAAATTATTTGAGTAGGGTTAGGTGTTTAAATATATAATAATAGTTAATTTAATTTGTAGTTTTATGTAATTTTAGTATAAAAGTTAGGTTAGATTAAATTTTTTTTTTTCCAAACAAGCTTTATTAAGGTTGACAAAAATGACATATAGCAAAAAATCATATACAGTGTTTGCTTGAATATTACATACTATTTTCTTACATAGTGCAAAGTATCAAATATTTTCCCATCATCAATATCACAATGATTAAGTATATTTAATACAGAGAGAAGATATTTTATATTCAAAGTCCAGCAAATCTCTCAATGTCTTGTCAACTTTATATTAGGAACAATGTAGATAGTCTGAGCTTGTTTCCACGAACTAGTAGTTCGGCAATATAGGACAAACATTATCAAAAATTAGAGTATCAAATTAGAAGCTTGACATCAGATAATTAAGATAGTTTACTCATGTGTGTTTTCAGCACGTTTTCTACATGTTGCTGATAAACCATATAGTCTGATGTCACGACCAGTAACAAGTATAAGAAGACAATAAAGAGGAGAACAGGGAATTGGAAGGGAGAAGAAAAAAAAAAAAAGAAAGGAGGGGAGGGGAGGGAGAAGAGAGTGGGGGGGAAGAAGAAACAGGAGGGAGTGAAGCGCAAAGAAAGACTGGAGAGACACTCCATAAGAAGTCACAGGGACCGCCGTCACAGCTCCCGGCCCTCCCAAGTCAACGTCATCATCTCATGGGTGACAAGTTTTCCTGTTTTGAGAAAGTGATATTGTTCTAGTTTGAGTAGGTCCCCTACTTTGTGTCTCCATTCCTGGATTGTCGGTGTCTCGGGGACCTTCCAATGGGCGGGAATTAGTCCCTTCGCGCAACCCAGCATAATGAGAAAAAGTATATGTCTGTGCTCTCCCACCACTTTAGGTAGGTCGTGAAAGAGTAGGTAAGATGGTTTGGGGGGGATAATGAGTCTGAGAATTTTGCTCATCTCTCCCAACACCTCCTCCCAAAATGGTCTTATTCGCGGGCAAGTCCACCAGATGTGCAGAAGTGATCCCTCCTCTCCACAGCCCCTCCAGCACCCTCCGTCTGTGTTAGGGTAAATTTTCCGCAGTCTTTGGGGTGTCAGGTACCATCTGCTGAGTAGTTTATAATGCATTTCTTGTATCCTTGCGGACACAGATGCTCTCCTGTTCTTTGTGAATATTTTCATCCAGTCTGCGACAGTTATATCAAGATCCAATTCCACCTGCCAAGCGGAAGTGTATGCCGGCAAAGCCGTGCCTCCCCTACTCATCAGAAGTTTGTATAGGAGAGAGATTAAATGTGTCGGCGGGTGTTGCATAGTGCACAGGGCCTCAAAGGGCGTTCTGTCCCTAAGCAATCCAGCTTGATCTTTGCAGGTGATGAAGTAGTGAGTGATTTGCGCCATTCTGAACCAGGACGAGAAGACCGTCCGGTCCCATTCTACCAAATCTGTTTGCGATTTGAGCTTATTTTGTTGCACAACATTCGAAAAAGCTGTATCAGCTAGAGTGTATGTTGTCCCCCTAGCGCGTTTTGGAAACTCCATGCCCAAGTCAGGGTTCTCCCGTATGGGAATATTTGGTGAGGTGTGTGTTGACACATAGGAGCTCTCTTCTATTGTCCTGTCCCACAACTTGAACATATCACTTATCATTGGGTACAGTGCAAGGGATAACGGGCGGTTTTTAGCAGAAATCCAGGCCAGTGCCCCAGTGTTTCCGCGTTGCAAGATTTCATTGTCTATTTGTATCCATAACTTATCAAGTGAGTTCCGACTCCATTCCACGATCCTCTGAAGGGATATAGCTTTTTGGTACACTCTTAAGAGCGGGATTCCTAGGCCGCCTCTATCTCTGGACAGGTATATGGTGGACTTTCTGACTCTTGGTCTGACTCCATTCCATATGTAGGTTTCAATGCCCTTTTGCAGATGTTGAAGGTAGTGAGAAGCCGACAGTGACAGGATCGTTTGCATGATGTAAAGGATCCTCGGGAGTACATTCATCTTAACAATCCCTATTCTTCCCAACCATGAGATTGTTTTCTTTTTCCAATTGGACAAGTCTCTAAGAACTTCGTCCCTGATTTTTTTGTAATTAAGCTCAATAATTTCTGGGGCACTAGGCGTGATAATTATTCCCAGGTATTTTATATTATTCCTGGCTATTTTAATTGGGCAGTTTATCGTCGAGGCTGCAAACCTATCCGGGTGTTAAGTGATATTTATGATCTCACCGTATTTCTTGAAAACAATCAAAGCCTCCCTCAGAGATGTGTCTGAGTCCTCTAATGTCAGGAGGACATCATCGGCGTACATTGAGAGTTTATGCTCAACGCCGCCAACTGTCAGATCCCCCACTGCTGTGTTGGCCCTGATCCTACTGGCAAGGACCTCAATTGTGAGAGCAAAGAGGAGAGGTGACAGAGGGCACCCCTGCCTCGTATCGTTCTTAATCAGGAATGTTTCCGAGAGGGTCCCATTCACCCTCACCCTCGCGTTTGGTGTCGAGTATAAGGACATGATGACGTTTATGATACCGGGCCCGAATCCGAACCTTTGCAGTGTCAATCGGATAAACCTCCAGCTGACCCGGTCAAAAGCCTTCTCCGCGTCTGTTGTTACCAGGACAAGAGGCAGTTTGTGTATATGGGCATAAGTTATCAGCTGTTGTACTTTAAGGGTGTTATCCCTGGCTTCCCGTGCAGGAATAAATCCTACTTGGTCAGCAGAGACGAGACCCGGGAGAAGTCTGTTCACAACTTTCGCCAAGATCTTTACATCTGAGTTGAGCAAAGATATCGGCCTGAAATTTTCAGGCTTGTCAGGTGGTTTCCCAGGTTTAGGGATGACCGTAATGTAAGCTTCCAGCATGGTGCTGGGAAGCCTGGGAGTTTCAGACAAAGTTGCGAACAAGTTTGTCAGCTTTGGGGCAAGGATATCCAAGTACTTTTTATAATACTTCAGTCCGAAGCCATCGGGCCCGGGGCTTTTGCCCGTCGGGAGGTCTTTAATGGCCTTCTGTACTTCCTCAAGTGTGATTGGCTGTTCCATGAGCTCTCTGTCAGCCTCTGAAATTTCCGGGAGGTCAGTGGACTGCAAATATTGAAGTGTGTCATCATCTGCTGTCTGATGTGCGGGAGGAGCCGCCTGCTCTCTGCCAGGGTTTGTCAGGTTGTAGAGTGATTCATAATAGCACCTGAAGGCTGCAGCGATTGAATCGCCATCCGCCCTTATGCCTCCACCTGCGTCCACTATGTGGTGTACATGGGCTTTTAGTTTTTTCCTGGCTATGGCTCTTGCCAGGAGTTTCCCAGGTTTGTCACCCTGTTCAAAGTAAAGCTGACGCAACTTGAGAGCCTGTCTTTGATAGTCCTCTTGCAAAAATTGCAGGAGGTCCTTCCTAGCCGTGATTAATCGTGCTAGCCCCAAGTCGTCTCGGGGGTGCTGTTTGTGATGTTGCTCGGATGTTTTTACCTGCAGCAACAGTCTGTTATATTGCTCTTTCCGCATTTTGTTTAACCTCACTTTGCGTGTTATGAGGAGGCCTCTTATAGTGCACTTATGCGCTTCCCATATAACGGATTCGTCAATCCCATCAGTCGCGTTTAAGCTGAAGTATTCAGTCATGGATTTTATCAATTCAGTGTTAAACACTGGGTCATCCAGAAGAGTGTCATCAAGTCTCCATATAAAGGGAGTGACAGGCTTGCTAGGCCATTGAATGGTACAGTTCACTGGTGCGTGGTAGGACCATGTGATCGCAGAAATTCTGCTAGTTTTAGTGATGATTAATCCCGTGGAATCTGTAAATAAATAGTCTATCCTGGAATATTTTCGATGGGGATGTGAATAGAAAGTAAAATTCTTGTCTGTTGGGTGATGTGTGCGCCAAATGTCGTGAATCTTTAATTCAGCCAGTGTAGAGGACATGCGTTTAAGTGTTTTATGTGGGGCGCTGGAGAGACCGTTGGAGGTGTCAAGGACAGGATTCAAGGGAGCATTGAAGTCCCCACCAAGGTACGAAATGCCCATTTGCATTTCAAGTAGTTTGCGGGAGACTTTTTGAAGGAAGAGATGCTGGGAGGAGTTCGGGCAATATACATTGGCTAGTGTGATGGGTTTGTTAAACAAAGTGCCCGTAAGTATCAGAAATCTGCCCTCAGGGTCTTTGTAACTTTGTGAGAGCTGGAAGGGAACCCCTGCACCAAAGAGTATCCCCACCCCATTTTTTTTTTGGAGCTTGAGGCAAAGTATGCCACTGCGTATCGTCGGTTATGCCAAGTTGGTTTGTGAGCTATTGCAAAATGTGTTTCCTGTATGAGGACTATGTCCCCATTCATTCTCTGTAGGTCCCTCATAACTATGGCACGCTTGGAGGGACTATTAAGCCCCTTGGCATTAACAGTAATAAGTTCAATTGGCCGGGGTTTACCTCTATTAGTTTGAGACGCCATGGCCACCCTGTGTGTCCAATAGTGCGTCGTGGGAGAGAGAGAGGAGACGGCAATCCCAGGGAGGAAAGGAAGAAAAAAGAGAGAGAGATAGAAGAGAGAAAGGCAAAGAGAAAGAGAGAGAAGAAGGGAGGAAGGGGTAGGAAAAAAAAAAAAAAAAAAAGGGGGGGGAGGAGAGGTTTAGGGGGAAGGGGGGGGAGGTACGTGAAAGGGGAAAGAGAGGGGGCGAGAAGGTTAGAGGGTGTAGGGGACGTGAAATAGGGGAGTCTTCTCTAAGAAGACTCAAACAACAGTGAATGTGTATCACTTAGTAAGAACTGAAAAACATAACCTTAAACATCAAATACAATCAATAACAGTTCCTAAAACAAATAAATTCTGTCACAACTACTTCAAAAAATCAGGGGTAGTTGTCCCTGTGCATATCGCTTATGAACTTAATTAGATAACATTGTGCTTTGAAATCTGGTTGACCCTTTAGGTGAATTTGAAGGGCTTAAAGTGCTTTCCTTATATCTAAATAACTTAGTTAGCAACATAATGTTACCACTCAGCTATACATCCTACTTCTCCAGGTTCCATACTATCTGGATCTAATTGGCTTTTAGTGTTGGTCATACGTTAACCCATGTGAAGGTGTTTACAGGTGTCCCCGTAGGTTATCTATTGCTAATCCTCTGACAACCTTAACGCTATATGTCCTCCCTCCCGCTTATCCCACAAGCTCCCGTATCTCAGTGAAGGATCGGGACAGGATGTATAAGTGCTTATATCAATCAAGTGGGAGGGTTAATAGTACAGTGTAGCCTGCTCATGTCTTCGCCAACCACTCTAACATGGGGGCCCTGATTATAAAAGCACATACCTTCTTAAAATATCGAATGGGTGACCCTTTTGTGTATTCTACTGTAATTTGCTACATTAGTCCCTACCCTCTGCTATTGGGAGATGGGCATTAATGTAGTCACTGAATCAAGAGGGATGCTAGATAAGAACAATATCGGTTAGCTTAGCTGTATATCGGGTTTTAACAACAGTAATAGTATTTCCGGTGATAATGCCGAAATTAAACATTCCTATATTACTTTTGGTGCAATACTTTTGGTAAACATAAATGTGGTAGTACATAGCATGTTATATACGACCTGATAGTTTCACAGAGGGGCATAGGATCCTGCCCCTGGAAAAGTTCATCAGGAACCAGTGCTGCCTGAGACCAACTGTAAATGTCCCAGAAAGTAGTTTGAGAAAAAAAAAAAATGAAAAAAAAGGAGCAACAGCAAAATCCATGACAATTTTTCTGGATTCACCCACGGATCTGCTGGATTTCTTCCTGAATTATGGCATTCGGAGCTCTGCGAGCTGGTTCTTCCTGATGTGGCGGTTCAATTTCCAGTCCAAGTGCTTGGTTAAAGTTGGGGAGATCCCCCAGGCCTCGGAGGATGTGAGATGCATTATTTTTAGTTGCAATTAGGCAAGTGGGGAATCCCCACCTGTATGGGATCCCCTTCTCCTTCAGCACTGATGTGATGTATCGCATGTCTCTCCTCTTTTGCAGTGTAGTGGGACACAAGTCTGAGTATACTTGAACTTCTGTACCTCTAAAAGTGATTGGGTGCCTGGTTCTAGCTAATTTGAGGATTTCTTCTTTGTCCCGAAAATACAAAAATTTATTAATTATGTCCCTGGGTGGGGCCCTATTTGGTGGTTTAGGGCGTAAAGCTCTGTGTGCTCGCTCTATTTGTACATCTTGTGCTGAGGCGTTATTTTTTAGATATCTGATAAATTCCTGTATATAAAGTGGTATTTCTGGGGGGTCAACTGATTCAGGTATACCCCGAAGGCGCAGATTGCTCCTTCTGCTCCTATTTTCTAGGTCTTCTAAGTGGTCCATAAGGGAGTGAACCATGCCCTCCTAAGCCTGCTGTAAGCTAGCTTGATGTTGTACATCGGAGCTAAGAGATTCCTGTTTCTCCTCTACCTGCGTGACACGGTGATCCATAGCTGCAATGTCCCTTTTAACCTCCCTGAACATACTTTTAAATTCATGCATCGCACATTTAATGTCCTCCTTGGATGATAGGTGTAATATATCCTCTTTTGTAAGATAGCTATTAGAGTTAGTGCTAGGCCTATGCTCATGGACCTGTGCATTCACTGAGGGCCCCTGAGAGTCCTGTATAGTTTTGTTAGGCGTTTGGGCAGAGTCTGATGGTATCAAAAAGTTCTCCATCATGGTAGGTTGTGTGCTTTTGGAAGGTTTAGGGTTTCTTTTGGTAGACATTGCAGGCAGAGAGACTATATATATATCTGTAAAGGCTCAGTATTGCACCTTTGTTGTGCGTATCTTTATTATTTATATATCCTCAAATGTGGTTTGTGGTTGCGCACCTGGTATATCACTGAGGCCTAATTTTTTTCATTTTTTTTCTCTCTAAGAGGGCCTGTTTTTTTTTTTATCCCCTGTTTGAGTCAAACTGCTTGTGCTTTGGGATCCCCTGTGTCTCTACCATCAGGTCTGTTATCTCTGGCGTTTGTGACCTCAGAGCTCTGTTAGCTAAAAGTTCTTTGGCTAGATTATGTAATGAGGGCCCGCTCGTGGGTAGTGGTATCAATATCAGTATCAGTATGGAGGCCGCCTCCGGGACTCACCCTCACTCCTTGCTTGTGCTCCAATCAGTCACACTGAGCCCTTCTGCTAGCCGTGTTCTGGATCGTGGAGGGTTATGCTCCGGTGTCGGCTCTTGCTGTGTGTATAGCCGCCTGCAGCGGCGGTATGCTGCGTGCGTTGCTCTCCTCAATGTCTGAGCCACGTGGTCGCGGCCCTGCCGTCACGAACGGCAACACAATAATGCGGGTCTGTATCCTCAGCTCTTCAGGTCTCCTGTATGTGCCGCCTTACAGTGGTCGCGGTGATGACTCCTCCGGGGTATGTATGCTGGGGTTCTATGCCATCTGACACCAGGCCCAGCAGGCGTCTCGGCACTTGAGACCGCTTCTGTTTATGCTCCTCCAAGACTCACCACATCTCGAAAGGGAAGGTATCTTGTGGTTCTCCCAAGTTCAGGGAGTTTTTCTTGATCCAGTGAGTGGGTTTAGCAAGCTTGGGTCAACCAGGTTATTTGCGATATAGCACTAGGGACTACGGAGCTCTGTTAAAATGCAGCCATTACAGATCCTGGCTAGCGATTAAATTTTATTTTAATATAGTTTAATGTAATTTTAGTTTAAAAGTTAGGTTGGATTAGTCATTAATTTAATATAGTTTAATGTAATTTTATTATAATAGTTAGGGTAGTTTAATTATTAATTTAATATAGTTTAATGTAATTTAGTATAATAGTTAGGGTAGATTAATTCATAGTTTAATATAGTTGAATTTAAATCTAAATGTAAGTTTAAATTTTTTATAAGATAAAGATGAGTTAATATTTAATGTAAGGTTAGCAGGTTGTTAGGTTTAGGGGTTAATAGTTTAATTTAGTTTATGGTGATGTGAGGGGCTGGCGGTTTAGGGATTAATAGGTTTAGTAAGTGGTAGTGATGTGGGAGGCCAGGGGTTTAGGGGTTAATAACTTTATTTAGTTGCGGTGGGCTCCGTGAGCGGCGGGATAGGGGTTAAGAACTTTTATTTAGGTGGTGGTGGTGTTGGGGTGGCAGATTAGGGGTTAATAAGTATAATGTAGGTGGGGGCGTGTAGGGGGCAGCAGATTAGGGGGTGTTTAGACTCGGGGTTTATGTTAGGATGTTAGTTGTAAACATAACTTTTATTCTGCCTAAGAAATCAATGGGATATCGGGCAGCATCAAACATGAGCTTTCGCTGCTTTCAGACTCCCATTGATTCCTATGGCATCCACGGCCTCCAGGGCAGCGGATTAAAAACCAGGTACAAAAGTAGTCAGATAGTGCCGAATTTGCATTCGGAACATCTGTAGTGACATAAGCATCGATCTGTGTCGGACTGAGACCGGCGGATCGTATGTTACGTCACAAAATTCTACTTTTGCCGGTCTGTAGCCTTTGATAAATAAGGTGAATCAGGCTCGCCACAATTACGCTGCGGAATTCCAGCGTATTTGAGGTTGGCGGCTTGATAAATAGGCCCCATAGGGTGTTTCACACGAACAAAGGGGGAAGTATTGATGAGTATTGATGAGTATCTTTGATTTGGGTGATTGATTTAAGTAAGAAGAACCTAAAAACAGAATTTATGCTTACCTGATAAATTACTTTCTCCAACGGTGTGTCCGGTCCACGGCGTCATCCTTACTTGTGGGATATTCTCTTCCCCAACAGGAAATGGCAAAGAGCCCAGCAAAGCTGGTCACATGATCCCTCCTAGGCTCCGCCTACCCCAGTCATTCGACCGACGTAAAGGAGGAATATGCATAGGAGAAATCATATGATACCGTGGTGACTGTAGTTAGAGAAAATAATTCATCAGACCTGATTAAAAAACCAGGGCGGGCCGTGGACCGGACACACCGTTGGAGAAAGTAATTTATCAGGTAAGCATAAATTCTGTTTTCTCCAACATAGGTGTGTCCGGTCCACGGCGTCATCCTTACTTGTGGGAACCAATACCAAAGCTTTAGGACACGGATGAAGGGAGGGAGCAAATCAGGTCACCTAAATGGAAGGCACCACGGCTTGCAAAACCTTTCTCCCAAAAATAGCCTCTGAAGAAGCAAAAGTATCAAATTTGTAAAATTTGGCAAAAGTGTGCAGTGAAGACCAAGTCGCTGCCTTACATATCTGGTCAACAGAAGCCTCGTTCTTGAAGGCCCATGTGGAAGCCACAGCCCTAGTGGAATGAGCTGTGATTCTTTCAGGAGGCTGCCGTCCGGCAGTCTCATAAGCCAATCGGATGATGCTTTTAAGCCAAAGAGAAAGAGAGGTAGAAGTTGCTTTTTGACCTCTCCTTTTACCAGAATAAACAACAAACAAATAAGATGTTTGTCTGAAATCCTTTGTAGCCTCTAAATAGAATTTTAGAGCACGGACTACGTCCAAATTGTGTAACAAACGTTCCTTCTTTGAAACTGGATTCGGACACAAAGAAGGCACAACTATCTCCTGGTTAATATTTTTGTTAGAAACAACTTTCGGAAGACAACCAGGCTTAGTACGCAAAACCACCTTATCTGCATGAAACACCAGATAAGGAGGAGAACACTGCAGAGCAGATAACTCTGAAACTCTTCTAGCAGAAGAAATTGCAACCAAAAACAAAACTTTCCAAGATAGTAACTTAATATCTACGGAATGTAAGGGTTCAAACGGAACCCCTTGAAGAACTGAAAGAACTAAATTTAGACTCCAAGGAGGAGTCAAAGGTCTGTAAACAGGCTTGATTCTAACCAGAGCCTGAACAAAAGCTTGAACATCTGGCACAGCTGCCAGCTTTTTGTGAAGTAAAACAGATAAAGCAGAGATCTGTCCCTTCAGAGAACTTGCAGATAATCCTTTCTCCAAACCTTCTTGTAGAAAGGATAGAATCTTAGGAATTTTTATCTTGTTCCATGGGAATCCTTTAGATTCACACCAACAGATATATTTTTTCCATATTTTATGGTAAATTTTCCTAGTTACAGGCTTTCTAGCCTGAATAAGAGTATCTATTACAGAATCTGAAAACCCACGCTTTGATAAAATCAAGCGTTCAATCTCCAAGCAGTCAGTTGGAGGGAAACCAGATTCAGATGTTCGAATGGACCTTGAACAAGAAGGTCCTGTCTCAAAGGTAGCTTCCATGGTGGAGCCGATGACACATTCACCAGGTCTGCATACCAAGTCCTGCGTGGCCACGCAGGAGCTATCAAGATCACCGAAGCCCTCTCCTGATTGATCCTGGCTACCAGCCTGGGAATGAGAGGAAACGGTGGGAATACATAAGCTAGGTTGAAGGTCCAAGGCGCTACTAGTGCATCCACTAGAGTCGCCTTGGGATCCCTGGACCTGGACCCGTAACAAGGAACCTTGAAGTTCTGACGAGAGGCCATCAGATCCATGTCTGGAATGCCCCATAATTGAGTTATTTGGGCAAAGATTTCCGGATGGAGTTCCCACTCCCCCGGATGGAAGGTCTGACGACTCAGAAAATCCGCTTCCCAATTTTCCACTCCTGGGATGTGGATTGCAGACAAGTGGCAAGAGTGATCCTCCGCCCATTGAATTATCTTGGTCACTTCCTCCATCGCCAGGGAACTCCTTGTTCCCCCCTGATGGTTGATATATGCAACAGTCGTCATGTTGTCTGATTGAAACCTTATGAATTTGGCCTTTGTTAGATGAGGCCAAGCTTTGAGAGCATTGAATATCGCTCTCAGTTCCAGAATGTTTATCGGGAGAAGAGATTCTTCCCGAGACCATAGACCCTGAGCTTTCAGGGGTTCCCAGACCGCGCCCCAGCCCACCAGGCTGGCGTCGGTCGTGACAATTACCCACTCCGGTCTGCGGAAGCTCATTCCCTGTGACAGGTTGTCCAGGGTCAGCCACCAACGGAGTGAATCTCTGGTCTTTTGATCTACTTGAATCGTCGGAGACAAGTCTGTATAATCCCCATTCCACTGTCTGAGCATGCACAGTTGTAATGGTCTTAGATGAATTCGTGCAAAAGGAACTATGTCCATTGCCGCAACCATCAAACCTATTACTTCCATGCACTGCGCTATGGAAGGATGAAGATCAGAATGAAGTACTTGACAAGAGCTTAGAAGTTTTGATTTTCTGACCTCTGTCAGAAAAATCTTCATTTCTAAGGAATCTATTATTGTTCCCAAGAAGGGAACTCTTGTTGACGGGGACAGAGAACTTTTTTCTATGTTCACTTTCCACCCGTGAGATCTGAGAAAGGCTAGGACGATGTCCGTATGAGCCTTTGCTTTTGACAGAGACGACGCTTGAATCAGGATGTCGTCCAAGTAAGGTACTACTGCAATGCCCCTTGGTCTTAGCACCGCTAGAAGGGACCCTAGTATCTTTGTGAAAATCCTTGGAGCAGTGGCTAATCCGAATGGAAGTGCCACAAACTGGTAATGCTTGTCCAGAAAGGCGAACCTTAGGAACCGATGATGTTCCTTGTGGATAGGAATATGTAGGTACGCATCCTTTAAATCCACCGTGGTCATAAATTGACCTTCCTGGATGGTAGGAAGGATCGTTCGAATGGTTTCCATTTTGAACGATGGAACCCTGAGAAATTTGTTTAGAATCTTGAGATCTAAAATTGGTCTGAATGTTCCCTCTTTTTTGGGAACTATGAACAGGTTGGAGTAAAACCCCATCCCTTGTTCTCCTAATGGAACTGGATGAATCACTCCCATTCTTAACAGGTCGTCTACACAATGTAAGAATGCCTGTCTTTTTATTTGGTTTGAAGATAATTGAGACCTGTGGAACCTTCCCCTTGGGGGTAGTTCCTTGAATTCCAGGAGATAACCTTGAGAAACTATTTCTAGCGCCCAAGGATCCTGAACATCTCTTGCCCAAGCCTGAGCAAAGAGAGAAAGTCTGCCCCCCACCAGATCCGGTCCCGGATCGGGGGCCAACACTTCATGCTGTTTTGGTAGCAGTGGCAGGTTTCTTGGCCTGCTTACCCTTGTTCCAGCCTTGCATCGGTCTCCAGGCTGGTTTGGGTTGAGAAGTATTACCCTCTTGCTTAGAGGGTGTAGAATTTGAGGCTGGTCCGTTTCTGCGAAAGGGACGAAAATTTGGCTTATTTTTAGCCTTAAAAGACCTATCCTGAGGAAGGGCGTGGCCCTTTCCCCCAGTGATGTCTGAAATAATCTCTTTCAAGTCAGGGCCAAACAGTGTTTTACCCTTGAAAGGGATGTTAAGCAATTTGGTCTTGGAGGACACATCCGCTGACCAAGACTTTAGCCAAAGCGATCTGCGCGCCACAATAGCAAACCCTGAATTTTTCGCCGCTAATCTAGCTAATTGCAAAGCGGCATCTAAAATAAAAGAGTTAGCCAATTTAAGTGCTTGAACTCTGTCCATAACCTCCTCATACGAAGATTCTTTATTGAGCGACTTTTCTAGTTCTTCGAACCAGAAACACGCTGCTGTAGTGACAGGAACAATGCATGAAATTGGTTGTAGAAGGTAACCTTGCTGAACAAACATCTTTTTAAGCAAACCCTCTAATTTTTTATCCATAGGATCTTTGAAAGCACAACTATCTTCTATAGGGATAGTAGTGCGTTTGTTGAGAGTAGAAACCGCCCCCTCGACCTTGGGGACTGTCTGCCATAAGTCCTTTCTGGGGTCGACCATAGGAAATAATTTCTTAAATATAGGGGGAGGAACAAAAGGTATGCCGGGCCTTTCCCATTCCTTATTTACAATGTCCGCCACCCGCTTGGGTATAGGAAAAGCATCGGGGGGCACCGGAACCTCTAGGAACTTGTCCATCTTACATAATTTCTCTGGAATGACCAAATTGTCACAATCATCCAGAGTAGATAATACCTCCTTAAGCAGTGCGCGGAGATGTTCTAATTTAAATTTAAATGTAATAACATCAGGTTCAGCTTGTTGAGAAATTTTTCCTGAATCTGAAATTTCTCCCTCAGACAAAACCTCCCTCCTGGCCCCTTCAGATTGGTGTGAGGGTATGTGAGAACAATTATCATCAGCGTCCTCTTGCTCTTCAGTATTTAAAACAGAGCTATCGCGCTTTCTCTGATAAGTGGGCATTTTGGATAAAATGTTTTTAATAGAATTATCCATTACAGCCGTTAATTGTTGCATAGTAATAAGTATTGGCGCACTAGATGTACTAGGGGCCTCTTGTGTGGGCATGACTGGTGTAGACACAGAAGGGGATGATGCAGTACCATGCTTACTCCCCTCACTTGAGGAATCATCTTGGGCAACATCATTATCAGTGGCACCATTGTCCCTACTTTGTTTGGACACTATGTCACAATCATCACATATATTTAAATGGGGAGAAACCTTGGCTTTCAAACATATAGAACATCGTTTATCTGATGGTTCAGACATGTTAACAGGCATAAACTTGATAACAAAGCACAAAAAACGTTTTAAAATAAAACCGTTACTGTCACTTTAAATTTTAAACTGAACACACTTTATTACTGAATATGTGAAAAAGTATGAAGGAATTGTTCAAAATTCACCAAAATTTCACCACATTGTCTTAAAGCCTTAAAAGTATTGCACACCAAATTTGAAAGCTTTAACCCTTAAAATAACGGAACCGGGGCCGTTTTTACAATTAACCCCTATACAGTCCCAGGTATCTGCTTTGCTGAGACCCAACCAAGCCCAGAGGGGAATACGATACCAAATGACGCCTTCAATAAGCTTTTTCAGTGGTTCTTAGCTCCTCACACATGCATCTGCATGCCTTGCTCTCCAAAAACAACTGCGCATTAGTGGCGCGAAAATGAGGCTCTGCCTATGACTAGAAAAGGCCCCCAGTGAAAAAGGTGTCCAATACAGTGCCTGCCGTTTTTTTAAAACAATCCCCAAGATTATAAGAACTATTAATAGTTATAATCCACCAAATATGCTTAGAAAGTAATCGTATTAGCCCAAAAATATGCCTACCAGTCTTTAAAGCCCTTATGAAGCCCTTTATTCTTTTACTTAACTAAGAAAATGGCTTACCGGTTCCCATAGGGAAAATGACAGCCTTCCAGCATTACAAAGTCTTGTTAGAAATGTGGCCAGTCATACCTCAAGCAGCAAAGTCTGCCCACTGTTTCCCCCAACTGAAGTTACTTCATCTCAACAGTCCTGTGTGGAAACAGCCATCGATTTTAGTAACGGTTGCTAAAATCATCTTCCTCTTACAAACAGAAATCTTCATCTCTTTTCTGTTTCAGAGTAAATAGTACATACCAGCACTATTTTAAAATAACAAACTCTTGATTGAAGGATAAAAACTACATTTAAACACCAAAAAACTCTTAACCATCTCCGTGGAGATGTTGCCTGTGCAACGGCAAAGAGAATGACTGGGGTAGGCAGAGCCTAGGAGGGATCATGTGACCAGCTTTGCTGGGCTCTTTGCCATTTCCTGTTGGGGAAGAGAATATCCCACAAGTAAGGATGACGCCGTGGACCGGACACACCTATGTTGGAGAAATGTTTTTATTTTTCTATTTTGTTCTTAACATAATATTTGTATTTGCAGGATGAGATCATGAAGCTGTATCCAGAGAGTAAAACACTAACTAAATTATTTTTGAGTTTTTCATATTTAGGTAAAATCTGTACAGATAAAATTCCATAGTGCACTCTCCAAAAAAATTGAAGATTGAATGCAAGTAAACCTTTTAAACAAAGAAATGCCTGGTGCCTAGGTGAAGAAAAGAAAAAAAGAAGATAAAAGAACTTTTGTCAAGTTTGTTTTAACCACCATACTGCAGTAAAAGTTGCTGAACTATCTTTGGATCCATTCTTTGCTTTGCATGCTGGTACCAGCCCTAGAACTGGACTCTGGGTAATCTCTGACTGTTTCCTATGATGTGTGTCTTCAGAACATAAAGACTATCCTTCTGTGGACTGTGCCTTGCCTGTTGGAATTGAGGATCTGTTACGCTGTTACAGAGTCATCCACAGTTAAATTAGGGGAGTATTGTTTTAACTTGTTTACTTATATTGCTTGTGTTGTATTCTCTTGTAATTGTGTTATTTTTGTTGATCATATTAGTTATAAGAAGTCATATAACTTTTTCTGCAGAAAAGTATGCTTTATTTGTATTAGTACACATTGTAGATTATGTACTTAAACAAAATAACCCTCTAGATAAGTGTAACTGTAAACCTTGCAGTATTGTAACCTATTGAATGGCCCTCTGAGTATAGAGAATATGTTTGCACCTGTATAGTTTAAAGAAAATGCTGCAATATCTCAGAATATTTTAGACCCTTCACCCTTGTGGAACACAGTGAGGACACGTCTCAGCTAGAAATTTATATTAATTATACAGAGAAATATTTGTTTAGGGAGCAGCATAATTATAGTTATATTGATGGTATATTTTCTACCTACAATGGCTCTTATTGGAGCTGTGTTATGAAAGCAAATGTAGGTTTCCCTTTTATTAACTGGTATGGTATCTGCAATTTGAGTTTTGTAAATGTTTGTCAATGAAAGGAATTATCTTACCATAAGGATGTGTTTACCTTTAAAAGATTTTGTAGTTTTAATAATGTTATGATTGTATTCTTTCCTCATACAGGAGTGCAAGAGAATTTAGGTTGCATAAAATAATTGGTAAACTAGTAGTGTTTATATCAGATGAGACTGCTGACTATTAAGATCCTAGTTGGAGAATTATAAACATTACATATAGTAGCTTTGCAGAATAAAGGAACACTAGGTTATTTTATTTCTTTTAGTAGTTCAAAGAGAAAGCGTGAAGAAATTTATTTTAAAGAAAATATTTTTATTGACTGTTTTACTTTTCATTTTTGTTGCAGAGCAGGCCTTAGCATACGTTACTTAGCATAGCCATGCAGCCTCTTGATGAAGTCTAGCAGTTTTTACTTGCTCAGTATTTATGTTTAAAGTATTATTTAAATTGTATAGATAAGCTGTGAGTTAATATCTGTAAAAGTTTCAATGTATTTAGTTTGTATTATATATCCACAATGTTTTCCTGGTTTTAAATGACATAGGATAAGTTAAGCTATTAAAGGAATTGTGATGCTTACAAAAAGATGAAAAAAGTTTTATTTGGACATAATTGTGATTGTATCAGGGTGTGTGCTCATCTTGTGCTGTTTTGTTTCCTTCTTAGACTCCTTCTACCTTGAGTGTCTGCTTGCTATGAGGATCCACTGGCTTTCCTGGTCTACCCCATGAACAAACCATCGGACGTCCCGCATCTACCTGCAGAAGAACACTGGATAAGCACCCCTACTGCAAATGGACTATGGTATTGATGCAGGGTGTCTGAGGAAGGTGGAGCTCTAAGAGAACAAAGACTGTTCTTAAAGTGATCAGAGGCCACCCAGAGACACTTGTGCTGTTCCCATGTCATGCTTCACTGTGGAGAGTGTACAGAGCAGGAAACTGTCGGAAATATTGGGGGGTGCTAGCTATGCAGGTTGAGAAAACATAATTTATGTAAGAACTTACCTGATAAATTTGTTTCTTTCATATTGGCAAGAGTCCATGAGCTAGTGACGTATGGGATATACAATCCTACCAGGAGAGACAAAGTTTCCCAAACCTCAAAATGCCTATAAATACACCCCTCACCACACCCACAATTCAGTTTAACGAATAGCCAAGAAGTGGGGTGATAAAGAAAGGAGTAAAAAGCATCAACAAAGGAATTTGGAAATAATTGTGCTTTATACAAAAAAATCATAACCACCAAAAAAAGGGTGGGCCTCATGGACTCTTGCCAATATGAAAGAAATGAATCCATTTACATAAATTATGTTGCCTTTCATGTAATTGGCAAGAGTCCATGAGCTAGTAACGTATGGGATAGCAATACCCAAGATGTGGAACTCCACGCAAGAGGGAGGGATGAAAAATACTTTACCAAACAATAGAACAGAGAGCGATCGGCTACAAAATGGTTATATAAAACATAGTCCTTTATTCTAAACTTCTTGTTAAAAACAGATGGTCACAAAAGTAAAAAACACACATGTTGAGAACGCAAAAGCACCTAGGGATAGGCCAGCTTACGCGTTTCGGCATCAAGCCGTAGTCATAGCATAGGGTAGCCCATTCCAGGTGCACATTATATACACAAATTACAGTGACGTCACTAATCCAAACTTAATTAAAACCAAAGTCACTCCCTTAAGGTGATTATTTTAAATTGTGCGCCTAAAACAGATAAGCCCTGAATTACAGTGTTACAATTTGTTTAGTATCTATAAAGATGACATATATACAGATGTAATGGATTTGGTAGATGGAACATAACACATATGTTTAGAAATTATAGAAATTCATGCCATGTACACTAAAGATAAGATGAGACCGGGTAGGGGTGGGAATAGGAGAGCTGTAGAGGTGTATAAGCATACTAGTAGGGGTGGGGATAGGAGAGCTATAAAGATATATAAACATGCTAGTATACTCGAGTATGCTCCATATAGTTATAACTGGAAATAACTACCATAAGCTCTGATCAACTAAAATAGAATAGAAAACTGCAGCGAGATAAAAATCCCTATGAAATACACATAAGAACTATTAATAGTTAACTAGCTATAGTGGGGTGTGCTACTTAGGATGCCTGATGGCATCAGGGTGGGTATAGATATATATGTAAATGTATACAGAGTATCCCTTACTCTTTTACCTCCACCCTGTATTTAGTCTTACACAGATAGCCACTACATGCTAGTATACTAGTCTAATAGTCTATGCTCCCTGTAAGTATAGCTGGAAATAACTTACATAGGCTCTGGTCAACTAAAATAGAATAGAAAAATGCAGCAAGACAAAAAATTCCTACATGATACACATAAAAATTATTATTATTATTAGTAGTTGACTAGCTATTGCGGGGTGGGCTGATTAGAATGCCTAATGGCATCAAGGTATGGTGTGGATGTTTATGTAGATGTATACTGAACATCCCTTAACCTAATATATCCCCCCTGTACTTGTCTTACACAGATAGCCACCATATAGCTATAAATATTAACCACCTGGTAAATAATCACGGGAAACCCATTCAAAGATGTTGACTGCAAGCAACTACATAATACATGATAAGGGTAGGAGGGAGATGCTGTGGATATCAAAGAGTAGGTGGGGGTGTAAACAAGTTGCTTCCAATAATTAATAAGGCCAAATTCAGAATTTAGTCTTTGAGGAACCTTAGTCTCCAATTTGAAAATCCACAGCATCTCCCTCTTCTGTAAGATCATGTCTCTATCCCCCCCCCTCTTTTAGGGTAGGGTATCATATCAATGGGTTGCCAGGAGAAGCAGGATAAATCCTTCTTATGAACCTGTGCAAAATGATATACCAGGAGGGTGGTAGCTTTACCCACTCGGATAGTGGAGAGATGTTCCCTCATTCTAGATCTAACATCTCTTGTCGTGAGTCCGACGTACTGTTTCCAACATTTTGTACATGTTATACAATATATAACATAAATGGAGGTACAGTTTAAACAAAAGTTAATGTCCTATGTCCTCCTTGTAACAGATGACCTGAAGGAGTCAGACACAATTAGGTAATCACAGGCATCACATCTGGAGCTACCGCACCTGAAGGACCCCTTACTTGTAAGCCATGAACTGGCCTGTGAGATAGGTTTTTTAAGAACCGTTGGGGACTAGTGATGTCGCGAACAGTTCGCCGGAGAACAGTTCCCGGCGATCATAGCTTGTTCACGTTCACCGCGTTTGGCGAACATATGCAATGTTCGATCCGCCCCCTATTCGTCATCATTGAGTAAATTTTGACCCTGTATCTCACAGTCTGCAGACACATTACAGCCAATCAGCAGCAGACACTCCCTTCCAGACCCTCCCAGGTCCCGGGCAGCAGCCATTTTAGAATCATTGTGATGCAGCTTTTGAAGAGAGAGGAGGTTTAGTGTTGCAGCTCCAGATTTTATAGGGAAATTGATAGCTAGGCTAGTGTATTCAGTCTCCACTAAAGTCCTGAAGGACTCATCTGATCTCTGCTGTAAGGACAGCACCCCAAAAAGCCCTTTTTAGGGCTACATCAGTCGTTTTTTTTGTTGTTTTTTTTTTTCAGTCTTTTTTTTTTTTTTTGCATAGGGCTAGAACTCCAGTATTTTTATTTTTTTTTGCATTTGCCTGCCTGCCACCAGCCTGTGTGTGAGCCTCACAGCATATATTGTGCCAACTTGCTCACTGCCACCACTCATATCTGGTGTAACATTATTTTAAATTAAAAAAAAAAACTTTTACATTAGTTTGCTAATTGCAAGTTTAATCTAATTTTATTTTCCATCAGGCCTGTGTGCCAGGCCCACAGCAAGCATATACTCTGATTAATTGCTCTGTGCCACCACTCATATCTGGTGGTGTAACATTATTTTAAATAAAATAAAAAAACTTTTACATTAGTTTGCTAATTGCAAATTTAATCTAATTTCATTTTCCATCAGGCCTGTGTGCCAGGCCCACAGCAAGCATATACTGTGATTAATTCCTCTGTGCCACCACTCATATCTGGTGGTGTAACATTATTTTAAATTTAAAAAAAAAACTTTTACATTAGTTTGCTAATTGCAAGTTTAATCTAATTTCATTTTCCATCAGGCCTGTGTGCCAGGCCCACAGCAAGCATATACTGTGATTAATTGCTCAGTGCCACCACTCATATCTGGTGGTGTAACATTATTTTAAATAAAAAAAAAAAACAATTTTACATTAGTTTTTTAGTGTAATCTAATTTCATTTTCCATCAGGCCTGGGTCTCTCAGGCACACAGCATATACTGTTATTAATTGCTCTGTGCCACCACCACTCATATCTGGTGTAACATTATTTTAAATTTAAAAAACAAAACTTTTACATTAGTTTGCTAATTGCAAGTTTAATCTAATTTCATTTTCCATCAGGCCTGTGTGCCAGGCCCACAGCAAGCATATACTGTGATTAATTCCTCTGTGCCACCACTCATATCTGGTGGTGTAACGGAACATTATTGTAAATTTAAACTAAAACAAATTTACATTAGTTTGTTAGTATAATCTAATTTCATTTTCCATCAGGCCTGGGTCTCTCAGGCACACAGCCTATACTGTTATTAATTGCTCTGTGCCACCACCACTCATATCTGGTGTAACATTATTTTAAATTTAAAAAACAAAACTTTTACATTAGTTTGCTAATTGCAAGTTTCATCTAATTTTATTTTCCATCAGGCCTGTGTGCCTGGCCCACAGCAAGCATATGCTGTGATTAATTCCTCTGTGCCACCACTCATATCTGGTGGTGTAACGGAACATTATTGTAAATTTAAACTAAAACAAATTTACATTAGTTTGTTAGTATAATCTAATTTCATTTTCCATCAGGCCTGGGTCTCTCAAGCACACAGCATATACTGTTATTAATTGCTCTGTGCCACCCCCACCACTCATATCTGGTGTAACATTATTTTAAATTTAAAAATAAAAACTTTTACATTAGTTTGCTAATTGCACGTTTAATCTAATTTCATTTTCCATCAGGCCTGTGTGCCAGGCCCACAGCAACCATATACTGTGATTAATTCCTCTGTGCCACCACTCATATCTGGTGGTGTAACGGAACATTATTGTAAATTTAAAAAACAAACAAATTTACATTAGTTTGTTAGTGTAATCTAATTTCATTTTCCATCAGGCCTGGGTCTCTCAGGCACACAGCATATACTGTTATTAATTGCTCTGTGCCACCCCCACCACTCATATCTGGTGTAACATTATTTTAAATTTAAAAAAAAAACCTTTTACATTAGTTTGCTAATTGCAAGTTTAATCTAATTTCATTTTCCATCAGGCCTGTGTGCCAGGCCCACAGCAAGCATATACTGTGATTAATTCCTCTGTGCCACCATTCATATCTGGTGGTGTAACATTATTTTAAATTAAAAAAAAACAAACTTTTACATTAGTTTACTAATTGCAAGTTTAATCTAATTTCATTTTCCATCAGGCCTGTGTGCCAGGCCCACAGCAAGCATATACTGTGATTAATTGCTCAGTGCCGCCACTCATATCTGGTGGTGTAACATTATTTTAAATTAAAAAAAAAAACAATTTTACATTAGTTTTTTAGTGTAATCTAATTTCATTTTCCATCAGGCCTGGGTCTCTCAGGCACACAGCATATACTGTTATTAATTGCTCTGTGCCACCACCACTCATATCTGGTGTAACATTATTTTAAATTTAAAAAATAAAACTTTTACATTAGTTTGCTAATTGCAAGTTTAATCTAATTTCATTTTCCATCAGGCCTGTGTGCCAGGCCCACAGCAACCATATACTGTGATTAATTCCTCTGTGCCACCACTCATATCTGGTGGTGTAACGGAACATTATTGTAAATTTAAAAAACAAACAAATTTACATTAGTTTGTTAGTGTAATCTAATTTCATTTTCCATCAGGCCTGGGTCTCTCAGGCACACAGCATATACTGTTATTAATTGCTCTGTGCCACCCCCACCACTCATATCTGGTGTAACATTATTTTAAATTTAAAAAAAAAACCTTTTACATTAGTTTGCTAATTGCAAGTTTAATCTAATTTCATTTTCCATCAGGCCTGTGTGCCAGGCCCACAGCAAGCATATACTGTGATTAATTCCTCTGTGCCACCATTCATATCTGGTGGTGTAACATTATTTTAAATTAAAAAAAAAAAAACTTTTACATTAGTTTACTAATTGCAAGTTTAATCTAATTTCATTTTCCATCAGGCCTGTGTGCCAGGCCCACAGCAAGCATATACTGTGATTAATTGCTCAGTGCCGCCACTCATATCTGGTGGTGTAACATTATTTTAAATTAAAAAAAAAACAATTTTACATTAGTTTTTTAGTGTAATCTAATTTCATTTTCCATCAGGCCTGGGTCTCTCAGGCACACAGCATATACTGTTATTAATTGCTCTGTGCCACCACCACTCATATCTGGTGTAACATTATTTTAAATTTAAAAAATAAAACTTTTACATTAGTTTGCTAATTGCAAGTTTAATCTAATTTCATTTTCCATCAGGCCTGTGTGCCAGGCCCACAGCAACCATATACTGTGATTAATTCCTCTGTGCCACCACTCATATCTGGTGGTGTAACGGAACATTATTGTAAATTTAAAAAACAAACAAATTTACATTAGTTTGTTAGTGTAATCTAATTTCATTTTCCATCAGGCCTGGGTCTCTCAGGCACACAGCATATACTGTTATTAATTGCTCTGTGCCACCCCCACCACTCATATCTGGTGTAACATTATTTTAAATTTAAAAAAAAAACCTTTTACATTAGTTTGCTAATTGCAAGTTTAATCTAATTTCATTTTCCATCAGGCCTGTGTGCCAGGCCCACAGCAAGCATATACTGTGATTAATTCCTCTGTGCCACCATTCATATCTGGTGGTGTAACATTATTTTAAATTAAAAAAAAAAAAACTTTTACATTAGTTTACTAATTGCAAGTTTAATCTAATTTCATTTTCCATCAGGCCTGTGTGCCAGGCCCACAGCAAGCATATACTGTGATTAATTGCTCAGTGCCGCCACTCATATCTGGTGGTGTAACATTATTTTAAATTAAAAAAAAAACAATTTTACATTAGTTTTTTAGTGTAATCTAATTTCATTTTCCATCAGGCCTGGGTCTCTCAGGCACACAGCATATACTGTTATTAATTGCTCTGTGCCACCACCACTCATATCTGGTGTAACATTATTTTAAATTTAAAAAATAAAACTTTTACATTAGTTTGCTAATTGCAAGTTTAATCTAATTTCATTTTCCATCAGGCCTGTGTGCCAGGCCCACAGCAAGCATATACTGTGATCAATTCCTCTTGCCACCACTCATATCTGGTGGTGTAACGTAACATTACAGGGAGTGCAGAATTATTAGGCAAATGAGTATTTTGACCACATCATCCTCTTTATGCATGTTGTCTTACTCCAAGCTGTATAGGCTCGAAAGCCTACTACCAATTAAGCATATTAGGTGATGTGCATCTCTGTAATGAGAAGGGGTGTGGTCTAATGACATCAACACCCTATATCAGGTGTGCATAATTATTAGGCAACTTCCTTTCCTTTGGCAAAATGGTTCAAAAGAAGGACTTGACAGGCTCAGAAAAGTCAAAAATAGTGAGATATCTTGCAGAGGGATGCAGCACTCTTAAAATTGCAAAGCTTCTGAAGCGTGATCATCGAACAATCAAGCGTTTCATTCAAAATAGTCAACAGGGTCGCAAGAAGCGTGTGGAAAAACAAAGGCGCAAAATAACTGCCCATGAACTGAGAAAAGTCAAGCGTGCAGCTGCCAAGATGCCACTTGCCACCAGTTTGGCCATATTTCAGAGCTGCAACATCACTGGAGTGCCCAAAAGCACAAGGTGTGCAATACTCAGAGACATGGCCAAGGTAAGAAAGGCTGAAAGACGACCACCACTGAACAAGACACACAAGCTGAAACGTCAAGACTGGGCCAAGAAATATCTCAAGACTGATTTTTCTAAGGTTTTATGGACTGATGAAATGAGAGTGAGTCTTGATGGGCCAGATGGATGGGCCTTGGCTGGATTGGTAAAGGGCTGAGAGCTCCAGTCTGACTCAGACGCCAGCAAGGTGGAGGTGGAGTACTGGTTTGGGCTGGTATCATCAAAGATGAGCTTGTGGGGCCTTTTCGGGTTGAGGATGGAGTCAAGCTCAACTACCAGTCCTACTGCCAGTTTCTGGAAGACACCTTCTTCAAGCAGTGGTACAGGAAGAAGTCTGCATCCTTCAAGAAAAACATGATTTTCATGCAGGACAATGCTCCATCACACGCGTCCAAGTACTCCACAGCGTGGCTGGCAAGAAAGGGTATAAAAGAAGAAAATCTAATGACATGGCCTCCTTGTTCACCTGATCTGAACCCCATTGAGAACCTGTGGTCCATCATCAAATGTGAGATTTACAAGGAGGGAAAACAGTACACCTCTCTGAGCAGTGTCTGGGAGGCTGTGGTTGCTGCTGCACGCAATGTTGATGGTGAACAGATCAAAACACTGACAGAATCCATGGATGGCAGGCTTTTGAGTGTCCTTGCAAAGAAAGGAGGCTATATTGGTCACTGATTTGTTTTTGTTTTGTTTTTGAATGTCAGAAATGTATATTTGTGAATGTTGAGATGTTATATTGGTTTCACTGGTAAAAATAAATAATTGAAATGGGTATATATTTGTTTTTTGTTAAGTTGCCTAATAATTATGCACAGTAATAGTCACCTGCACACACAGATATCCCCCTAAAATAGCTATAACTAAAAACAAACTAAAAACTACTTCCAAAACTATTCAGCTTTGATATTAATGAGTTTTTTGGGTTCATTGAGAAGATGGTTGTTGTTCAATAATAAAATTAATCCTCAAAAATACAACTTGCCTAATAATTCTGCACTCCCTGTATTGTAAATTAAAAAAAAAAAATTTACATCAGTTTGTTAGTGTAATCTAATTTCATTTTCCATCAGGCCTGGGTCTCTCAGGCACACAGCATATACTGTTATTAATTGCTCTGTGCCACCACCACTCATATCTGGTGTAACATTATTTTAAATTTAAAAAACAAAACTTTTACATTAGTTTGCTAATTGCAAGTTTTATCTAATTTCATTTTCCATCAGGCCTGTGTGCCTGGCCCACAGCAAGCATATACTGTGATTAATTCCTCTGTGCCACCACTCATATATGGTGGTGTAACGGAACATTATTGTAAATTTAAACTAAAACAAATTTACATTAGTTTGTTAGTATAATCTAATTTCATTTTCCATCAGGCCTGGGTCTCTCAGGCACACAGCATATACTGTTATTAATTTCTCTGTGCCACCCCCACCACTCATATCTGGTGTAACATTATTTTAAATTTAAAAATAAAAACTTTTACATTAGTTTGCTAATTGCAAGTTTAATCTAATTTCATTTTCCATCAGTCCTGTGTACCAGGCCCACAGCAAGCATATACTGTGATTAATTCCTCTGTGCCACCACTCATATCTGGTGGTGTAACATTATTTTAAATTTAAAAAAAAAAACTTTTACATTAGTTTGCTAATTGCAAGTTTAATCTAATTTCATTTTCCATCAGGCCTGTGTGCCAGGCCCACAGCAAGCATATACTGTGATTAATTCCTCTGTGCCACCACTCATATCTGGTGGTGTAACGGAACATTATTGTTCATTTTCCATCAGGCCTGGGTCTCTCAGGCACACAGCATATACTGTGATTAATTGCTCTGTTCCCCCACTCATCTGTAGTAACATTAGTGTAAATTTTTTTAGATTTATTTTTTACATCAGTCTGGTAGTGTTATTTAATTTTAGTTGCCAGGTCAGCCTAGTGCCAGCCTGTGTGTCAGGCTCCCAGCATATACTGTGCCTACTTCCATCCTCAGTGCCACCACTCATATCTTCTTGTTTAATAGTAGTGTAAGTGTACATTTAAAAAAAAAAAAAACTTTTTGGATTGTGAAACATCAGTCTGCTTTTTTGTTTCCTGCTCACAGCGTATACTGTGCCCACTTGCCCAGTGCCACCACTCAAATCTTGTTTAATAGTAGTGTAAGTGTGCATTTAAAAAAAATAAACTTTTTGGATTGTGAAACATCAGTCTGCTTTTTTGTTTCAGGCTCACAGTGTATACTGTGCCCACTTGCCAAGTGGCACCACTCATATTTTGTTTAATAGTAGTGTAAGTCTACATTTAAAAAAAAATGACAGGCAGAGACAGGCCACCCCGCAGGTGCCGTCATGGTCGTGGTGCTGTGATTCCCTTTGGCCATAGAATAATGCCCAGTGTTAGGGCACGTACCATGAACCCGAAAAGTTCTGATGAAATAGTTGACTTTATAACACAGGACACCCAATCTTCTAGAGCTTCAGCTCGTAACCTTGACGCACCATCCACCTCCAGCATAGCTTCGGGCACCTCGCAAGTGACCAGTGCCACTCGCCCGCCTGCCGCCACCATCAACACTAGCACCACAGCCGCTTCACTTGATCTGTCAGAGGAGTTATTGACACATCAGTTGGAAGAAATGAGTGATGCGCAACCATCATTGACAGCGGATGTAGATACCAGTTAATGTCTCAGTCAGGCAGCATTACAGACATGGACAAACGGTGTGATGATGATGATGATGTTGTACCCGCTGCTGCTTCCTTTGTTGATTTGTCAGATACAAGTGAAGCGGTTGATGATGATGTGTCCGTGGATGTCATGTGGTTGCCCGCTAGAAGAGAAGAAGAAGAGGGGTAAAGTTCAGATGGGGAGACAGAGAGGAGGAGGAGGAGACGAGTTGGAAGCAGGGGGAGGTCGTCGCAAGGAGATAGGGGCACAATCACAGTCAGACAGCATGCATCGGCACCCGGGGTCAGCCAGACAGCACGCCAATCAACGCATGCTGTTGGCACCACCAGAATGCCGTCATCGCAGAGCTCAGCAGTGTGGCATTTTTTGTGTGTGTCTGCCTCTGACAACAGCGATGCCATTTGCAACCTGTGCCAAAAGAAACTGAGTCGTGGGAAGTCCAACACCCACCTAGGTACAACTGCTTTGCGAAGGCACATGGTCTCACATCACAAACGCCGATGGGATGAACACATGAGTAGAAGCAGCACCCAAACTGAAAGCCGCCATCCTCCTCCTGCTCCAGCATCTTCAGCCACGTCAACCACTGCTGTCCTCCTTGCCCCCTCTCAAACATCCGCCACTCGGTCTCTCTTACGTAGCAGTTCCTGCTCATCTGCCCACAGTCAGGTGTCTGTCAAGGACATATTTGAGCGTAAGAAGCCAATGTCTCAAAGCCACCCCCTTGCCCGGCGTCTGACAGCAGGCTTGTCAGAACTCTTAGCCAGCCAGCTTTTACCATACAAGCTGGTGGAGTCTGAGACATTCAAAAAATTTGTATCTACTGGGACACCGCAGTGGAAGGTACCCGGCAGAATTTTTTTTTCTCAAACGGCAATCCCCAACCTGTACTCGAATGTGCGAAAGAAAGTAATGTCATGTCTGGCACACAGCGTTGGGGCAAGGGTCCATATGACCACTGATAGCTGGTCTGCAAAGCATGGTCAGGGCAGGTATATCACCTACACTGCTCATTGGGTAAACCTGCTGGCGGCTGACAAGCATGGAATGCGTGGCTCTTCTGAAGAGTTGGTGACACCGCCACGACTTGCAGGCAGGTCTGCTACTACCTCCTCTACTCCTCCTACTCCATCCTCTTCCATAACCTCTTCCTCGGCTGATTGCTCTTCTGCTGCGGCGTCTTGCTCCACATCAACGGCACCCCCCCAGCTACTATTCAACATCCCGGATACGGCAGTGTCACGCCGTCTTGGGGTTGACTTGCCTCAAAGCAGAGAGTCACACCGCACCGGAACTCCTGTCCGCCCTGAACGCACAGGTGGATCAGTGGCTGACTTTGCACCAACTGGAGATTGGCAAGGTTGTTTCTGACAATGGAAGTAATTTGGTGGCGGCATTGAAATTGGGCAAGTTGACACATGTGCCGTGCATGGCACATGTGTGTAATCTGATTGTACAACGCTTTGTGCTTAAGTACCCAGGCTTACAGGACGTTCTGAAGCAGGCCAGGAAGGTGTGTGGCCATTTCAGGCATTCCTACACGGCCATGGCGCACTTGTCCAGCGTTGAAACAACCTGCCAGTGAGGCGCTTAATTTGCGACAGCCTGACACGTTGGAATTCAACACTCCTAATGTTCGACCGCCTGCTCCAACAAGAAAGAGCTGTGAACGAGTATTTTTATGACCAGGGTGCTAGGACAGCCTCTGGGGAGCTGGGGATTTTTTTTCCACGTTACTGGATGCTCATGCGCAATGCCTCTAGGCTCATGCATCCTTTTGAGGAGGTGACAAACCTTGTCAGTCGCACCGAAGGCACCATCAGCGACATCATACCATTTGTTTTCTTCCTGGAGCGTGCCCTGCGTAGAGTGATGGATCAGGCCGTAGATGAGCGTGAAGAGGAAGAGTTGTGGTCTCCATCACCACCAGAAACAGCCTTATCAGCATCACTTGCTGGACCTGCGGCAACGCAGGAAGAGGATTGTGAGGAAGAGGAGTCAGAGGAGGAATGTGGCTTTGAGGAGGAGGAGGAAGACCAAGCACAACAGGCATCCGAGGGTGCTCGTTGTTGTCACCTATCTGGTACCCGTGGTGTTGTACGTGGCTGGGGGGAAGAAGATACCTTCAGTGACATCAGTGAGGACGAGGAACGAGACATGACTAGCTCGGCATCCAACCTTGTGCAAATGGGGTCTTTCATGCTGTTGTGCCTGTTGAGGGACCTTCGTATAAAAAAGCTTAAGGAGAACGACCTGTACTGGGTGTCCACGCTACTAGACCCCCGGTATAAGCATAAAGTAACTGAAATGTTACCAAATTCCCGCAAGTCGGAAAGGATGGAGCAGTTCAAAAATAAATTAAAAACTATGCTTTACACAGCGTATAAGGGTGATGTCACAGCAGCACAACGGGAATCTAACAGGGGAAGAGATGAAATTAATACTCCGCCTCCCACGACCACGCCGGCAAGGACAGCACGGTTTCCAGACGTGTTGTTGATGGAGGACATGTGGACCTTTTTAACTCCTATGCATCGCCACAGCCCTTCGGGATCCAGCCTCAGAGAAAGACTCAACCGACAGGTATCAGACTACCTAGCATTAACTGCGGATCTCGACGCTCTTAGGAGCGATGGACCCCTTGAATACTGGGTGTGCAGGCTTGACCTGTGGCCTGAGCTATCCCAATTTGCAATCGAACTTTTGGCCTGCCCTGCTTCAAGTGTCCTTTCAGAAAGGACCTTCAGTGCAGCAGGAGGTTTTGTAACTGAGAAGAGAAGTCGCCTAGGTCAAAAAAGTCTTGATTATCTCACCTTTATTAAAATGAATGAGGGATGGATCCCGAAGGGACTGACATTGGGCGATACATTTGAGTAAAAAAGGCCTGATAAGATGAGCTGCCCATGGCTACAAAAGGTACACACGCTGCTGTATTTTATCTTCGAATGGTGGATGACTTGCGTGACTTATCCGCCAACAACTAGTGTTCAAGCCTCAAGGTTTTAGTGCACTTTCTAACGTTTTACATACATCAATTTTTCTTGCCGCTGCTAAAGCTTACGGCTGCAACAATACCTTATTTTTCAGGCATTTGGACATGCCTAATTTTTCTGGCCTCTGGTGATGCACTGTGGCTACAAAAACAAAAAAAAGGCACATAACAGTGATTAAACTGTTAAGAATAGTACTCATTAACACACCACTAATATCTGGTGGCACAGTAGATTGCACGCGCAGTGCCCCAAATTTGAAGTAGGAGGACCGAACAAGCATCTTTTTCCATCTCCCGGTTCCTAAAAATTATCTCTGGGTTCCTAAAAACAATGCCATACCTGTACTCGATTGTGCAAAAGGAAGTGATGGCATATTGGGTCTTTCATGCTGTTGTGCCTGTTGAGGGTCCTTGACCCTCGTATAAAAAGGCTGAAGGAGAACGACCTGTATTGGATGTCAAAGCATCTTTTTCCATCTCCCGGTTCCTAAAAATTATCTCCGGGTTCCTAAAAACAATGCCATACCTGTACTCTATTGTGCAAAAGGATGGCATATGTGGTGTTTCATGCTGTTGTGCCTGTTGAGGGTCCTGGACCCTCGTATAAAAAGGCGGAAGGAGAACTACCTGTACTGGATTTCAAAGCATCTTTTTCCATCTCCCGATTCCTAAAAATTATCTCTGGGTTCCTATAATCGATGCCATACCTGTACTCTATTGTGCTAAAGGATGGCATATGTGGTGTTTCATGCTGTTGTGCCTGTTGAGGGTCCTGGACCCTCGTATAAAAAGGCGGAAGGAGAACGACCTGTACTGGATGTCAAAGCATCTTTTTCCATGAGCCAATGATATCATTTTTGCTTATGGCCACTGAGTACTTGCTTACTCACAATTTTTTCCTTTTTGAGGGTAGTTTCTATCTCCAAAGATGTGGAACAGCTATGGGCGCCAAATTCGCGCCATCTTACGCCAACCTTTTTTTAGGTTGGTGGGAGCTCTTCCACATCTTTGGAGATAGAAACCCTTTTCGCAAAAACATCGCCTATTATGGGCGATACATTGACGACTTGATATTTGTTTGGGAAGGAACCAGTGAGTCTATTAATCATTTTCATCAGTATGTGTCACAAAATAGGTTGAACCTAAGTTTCACAATTGAATCTAGTACGGAATCTTTAAAATTTTTGGATGTGACAATGAGACCTATTGGCGAAGATATACAGGTAGAATTATACCGTAAACCCACTTCGGGTAATAGCATTCTCAAATATAATTCTTGTCATCCCTCACATCTTCTTAAATCTATTCCCAAAAGCCAGCTTATTAGGGTTAAACGTAATTGTTCAGATCCTATCATCTATGAACAAAAAGCAGTTGAAACTATGGAACGCCTTAAATTACGTGGATATCCCAAAACGGTATTGACACAAGCAAAGATGGATGTAGACAAAATTTCTAGGTCTGAATTGTTAACAAACAAAAAAGATAAAATAGATAGGAAAACTAGCAACAAGAAAACCTATTTTTCCATACCAATTTTTTCTACACCATATAGTATGGAATGTCAGTATATTTATGAAAATCTTAGCAGTATTCTCTAAACAATGTGTAAGTATATGGCAGGGAATATATTTAACAATCTTCCTTTAAACTAAACCTGCAATCAAACATACATTTGCTAAGACAATAAAATTAATCTAAATATCTGAATTCTTTATTATTAGTAAATAACTATGAACATGTTGATACGTAAATATTTGTAATGATTAGAATATGAGTCAATATTGTATGCGTTAAAACAAAAACTATTTAAAATATGCTATGTAAAGCTCATGCCAATTTACTTTAAAACCAATCTTTCATTCAGAGCTGCATTTAAAATATTACAATGAGACCTAAAATAGCAGTTACAAACATTCAGCAATATGATTTACAGTGCTAATTTAAGCAATAGTACAATATTCACTTCTATTAAAAACATCAGAAATTGTATGTATTATTTACGTAAAGACCCAATCCTGAGTTATAACTCTATAGTTGTATAGATAAAACAATTTAGCATCAAGGATATGTATTTAACAATATACAGACTGAATATAAAACTACAGCTATTATGCATATATCTGTGTTAAAATATTAATTGCAACCCTCTTTCTTTTTATATATATATACGTTACCAAAATAGATAGTTCAGTTACCAAGGATTCCTTGTTTCATCTCAGAAAATATTTAAGTAAATTTTTGCAACCACTGAGAAAAAGGTAGATCGCTTGTTTAGAATGAATGTATTTTGGACGCCCAGCAGTGTATCATTCAAGTCAGCATAATCTGTCTCTTTCTCCTTCATGCGTTCACTTAAATAACTTTTTCATTCATTGATGAAACTATGGGAGTGGCCCTACGAGATCTGACCATCCCATTGGTTAGGTGGGATGTCTATTTGGATTTGCCCTTGGTCACCATGGAAACGCATCCTTTAAGCAGTTAAATTTCAACTGCTATACCGGTATCGGCCCTTCGGTGGCAGCAGGCAGCAAAAACAAATTCCTCCTTAACATTTCTAAACATTTTTAGACAGTGAAATATTTCTTTAAACTATGTAATAACTGCCATAATTTCTTGCATGAACCCCTCAGAATATCAATCATAGATGAGGCAAATCTATATCACCTCTCTGGTCATTTTGATATCAAATATGTTATATTATTAACATTTTATTATATTAAGGCAATTTAATACTTCTAATTATTAGCTTAAAATGCATTTATATATCCTGTTATATATGTTTTCATGTGATATAATATGTTCTATGTCTCCGACAATTTCTGCATATATGAATTGATGCCTGCAATAGAAATGGAAACAATTATCAGAAATGGTTTAAGCATTCATATGTCTATGGTCCAAGTATTATTAATCATTTACTTTTAGGTCCACAAATATTTATTTATATTCTTAAAAACGTAGAGGCTAAGGAAGATCTTTTATGTTTTCAAAACATATATAACATAATTTATGCTTACCTGATAAATTCCTTTCTTCTGTTGTGTGATCAGTCCACGGGTCATCATTACTTCTGGGATATAACTCCTCCCCAACAGGAAATGCAAGAGGATTCACCCAGCAGAGCTGCATATAGCTCCTCCCCTCTACGTCAGTCCCAGTCATTCGACCAAGAATCAACGAGAAAGGAGTAACCAAGGGTGAAGTGGTGACTGGAGTATAATTTAAAAGATATTTACCTGCCTTAAAACAGGGCGGGCCGTGGACTGATCACACAACAGAAGAAAGGAATTTATCAGGTAAGCATAAATTATGTTTTCTTCTGTTATGTGTGATCAGTCCACGGGTCATCATTACTTCTGGGATACCAATACCAAAGCAAAAGTACACGGATGACGGGAGGGATAGGCAGGCTCATTATATAGAAGGAACCACTGCCTGAAGAACCTTTCTCCCAAAAATAGCCTCCGAAGAAGCAAAAGTGTCAAATTTGTAAAATTTGGAAAAAGTATGAAGCGAAGACCAAGTTGCAGCCTTGCAAATCTGTTCAACAGAGGCCTCATTCTTAAAGGCCCAAGTGGAAGCCACAGCTCTAGTGGAGTGAGCTGTAATTCTTTCAGGAGGCTGCTGACCAGCAGTCTCATAGGCTAAACGTATTATGCTACGAAGCCAAAAAGAGAGAGAGGTAGCAGAAGCTTTTTGACCTCTCCTCTGTCCAGAATAAACGACAAACAGGGAAGAAGTTTGGCGAAAATCTTTAGTTGCCTGCAAGTAGAACTTGAGGGCACGAACTACATCCAGATTGTGTAGAAGACGTTCCTTCTTTGAAGAAGGATTTGGACACAAGGATGGAACAACAATCTCTTGATTGATATTCCTGTTAGTGACCACCTTAGGTAAGAACCCAGGTTTAGTACGCAGAACTACCTTGTCTGAGTGAAAAATCAGATAAGGAGAATCACAATGTAAGGCTGATAACTCAGAGACTCTTCGAGCCGAGGAAATAGCCATTAAAAACAGAACTTTCCAAGATAACAATTTTATATCAATGGAATGAAGGGGTTCAAATGGAACACCCTGTAAAACGTTAAGAACTAAGTTTAAACTCCATGGCGGAGCAACAGCTTTAAACACAGGCTTGATCCTAGCTAAGGCCTGACAAAAAGCCTGGACGTCTGGATTTTCTGACAGACGCCTGTGTAACAAGATGGACAGAGCTGAAATCTGTCCCTTTAATGAACTAGCTGATAAACCCTTTTCTAACCCTTCTTGTAGAAAAGCCAATATCCTAGAGATCCTAACCTTACTCCAGGAGTAATGTCTGGATTCGCACCAGTATAGGTACTTACGCCATATTTTATGGTAAATCTTTCTGGTAACAGGCTTCCTAGCCTGTAACAGGGTATCAATAACCGACTCAGAAAAACCACGTTTTGATAAAATCAAACGTTCAATTTCCAAGCAGTCAGCTTCAGAGAAGTTAGATTTTGATGTTTGAATGGACCCTGTATCAGAAGGTCCTGTCTTAGAGGTAGAGACCAAGGCGGACAGGATGACATGTCCACTAGATCTGCATACCAAGTCCTGCGTGGCCATGCAGGCGCTATTAGAATCACTGATGCTCTCTCCTGCTTGATTTTGGCAATCAATCGAGGAAGAAGCGGAAAGGGTGGAAACACATAAGCCATCCCGAAGTTCCAAGGTGCTGTCAAAGCATCTATCAGAACCGCTCCCGGATCCCTGGATCTGGACCCGTAGCGAGGAAGTTTGGCGTTCTGGCGAGACGCCATGAGATCTATCTCTGGTTTGCCCCAACGTCGAAGTATTTGGGCAAAGACCTCCGGATGAAGTTCCCACTCCCCCGGATGAAAAGTCTGGCGACTCAAGAAATCCGCCTCCCAGTTCTCCACTCCCGGGATGTGGATTGCTGACAGGTGGCAAGAGTGAGACTCTGCCCAGCGAATTATCTTTGATACTTCCACCATTGCTAGGGAGCTTCTTGTCCCTCCCTGATGGTTGATGTAAGCTACAGTCGTGATGTTGTCCGACTGAAACCTGATGAACCCCCGAGTTGTTAATTGGGGCCAAGCTAGAAGGGCATTGAGAACTGCCCTCAATTCCAGAATGTTTATTGGAAGGAGACTCTCCTCCTGATTCCATAGTCCCTGAGCCTTCAGAGAATTCCAGACAGCGCCCCAACCTAGTAGGCTGGCGTCTGTTGTTACAATTGTCCAGTCTGGCCTGCTGAATGGCATCCCCCTGGACAGGTGTGGCCGATGAAGCCACCATAGAAGAGAATTTCTGGTCTCTTGATTCAGATTCAGAGTAGGGGACAAATCTGAGTAATCCCCATTCCACTGACTTAGCATGCATAATTGCAGAGGTCTGAGGTGTAGGCGTGCAAAAGGTACTATGTCCATTGCCGCTACCATTAAGCCGATCACCTCCATGCATTGAGCTACTGACGGGTGTTGAATGGAATGAAGGACACGGCATGCATTTTGAAGCTTTGTTAACCTGTCCTCTGTCAGGTAAATCTTCATTTCTACAGAATCTATAAGAGTCCCCAAGAATGGAACTCTTGTGAGAGGAAAAAGAGAACTCTTCTTTTCGTTCACTTTCCATCCATGCGACCTTAGAAATGCCAGAACTAACTCTGTATGAGACTTGGCAGTTTGAAAGCTTGAAGCTTGTATTAGAATGTCGTCTAGGTATGGAGCTACCGAAATCCCTCGCGGTCTTAGTACCGCCAGAAGGGCACCCAGAACCTTTGTGAAGATTCTTGGAGCCGTAGCCAATCCGAATGGAAGAGCTACAAACTGGTAGTGCCTGTCTAAGAAGGCAAACCTTAGATACCGGTGATGATCTTTGTGGATCGGTATGTGAAGGTAAGCATCCTTTAAATCCACTGTGGTCATGTACTGACCCTCTTGGATCATGGGTAAGATTGTCCGAATAGTTTCCATTTTGAACGATGGAACTCTTAGGAATTTGTTTAGAATCTTTAAATCTAAGATTGGCCTGAAAGTTCCCTCTTTTTTGGGAACCACAAACAGGTTTGAGTAGAACCCTTGTCCTTGTTCCGACCGCGGAACCGGATGGATCACTCCCATTATTAACAGATCTTGTACGCAGCGTAGAAACGCTTCTTTCTTTATCTGGTTTGTTGACAACCTTGACAGATGAAATCTCCCTCTTGGGGGAGATAATTTGAAGTCTAGAAGGTATCCCTGAGATATGATCTCTAGTGCCCAGGGATCCTGAACATCTCTTGCCCAGGCCTGGGCGAAGAGAGAGAGTCTGCCCCCCACTAGATCCGGTCCCGGATCGGGGGCTCTCGGTTCATGCTGTCTTTGGGGCAGCAGCAGGTTTCCTGGCCTGCTTGCTCTTGTTCCAGGACTGGTTAGGCTTCCAGCCTTGCCTGTAACGAGCAACAGCTCCTTCCTGTTTTGGTGCAGTGGAGGTTGATGCTGCTCCTGTTTTGAAGTTCCGAAAGGGGCGAAAATTAGACTGTCTAGCCTTAGCTTTGGCTTTGTCTTGAGGTAGGGCGTGGCCCTTACCTCCTGTAATGTCAGCGATAATCTCTTTCAAACCGGGCCCAAATAAAGACTGCCCCTTGAAAGGTATATTAAGTAATTTGGACTTAGAAGTAACATCAGCTGACCAGGATTTTAGCCACAGCGCCCTACGTGCCTGTATGGCGAATCCTGAGTTCTTAGCCGTAAGTTTGGTTAAATGTACTACGGCCTCCGAAATGAAGGAATTAGCTAGTTTAAGGACTCTAAGCCTGTCCGTAATGTCGTCTAGCGTAGATGAACTAAGGTTCTCTTCAAGCGACTCAATCCAAAATGCTGCCGCAGCCGTAATCGGCGCGATACATGCAAGGGGTTGTAATATAAAACCTTGTTGAACAAACATTTTCTTAAGGTAACCCTCTAATTTTTTATCCATTGGATCTGAGAAAGCACAGCTATCCTCCACCGGGATAGTGGTACGCTTAGCTAAAGTAGAAACTGCTCCCTCCACCTTGGGGACCGTTTGCCATAAGTCCCGAGTGGTGGCGTCTATTGGAAACATCTTTCTAAAAATTGGAGGGGGTGAGAACGGCACACCGGGTCTATCCCACTCCTTAGTAACAATTTCAGTTAGTCTCTTAGGTATAGGAAAAACGTCAGTACTCGCCGGTACCGCAAAGTATTTATCCAACCTACACAGTTTCTCTGGTATTGCAACGGTGTTACAATCGTTGAGAGCTGCTAAGACCTCCCCTAGTAATACACGGAGGTTCTCCAATTTAAATTTAAAATTTGAAATATCTGAGTCCAATCTGTTTGGATCAGAACCGTCACCCACAGAATGAAGCTCTCCGTCCTCATGCTCTGCGAGCTGTGACGCAGTATCAGACATGGCCCTAGCATTGTCAGCGCACTCTGTTCTCACCCCAGAGTGATCACGCTTGCCTCTTAGTTCTGGTAATTTAGACAAAACTTCAGTCATAACAGTAGCCATATCTTGTAATGTTATCTGTAATGGTCGCCTAGATGTACTAGGCGCCAAAATATCACGCACCTCCCGGGCGGGAGATGCAGGTACTGCCGCGTGGGGCGAGTTAGTCGGCATAACTCTCCCCTCGCTGTTTGGTGAAATTTGTTCACATTGTACAGATTGACTTTTATTTAAAGTAGCATCAATACAGTTAGTACATAAATTTCTATTGGGCTCCACCTTGGCATTGGAACAAATGACACAGATATCTTCCTCTGAGTCAGACATGTTTAACACACTAGCAAAAAAACTTACAACTTGGTTATAATCTTTTTTAGCAAAAAACGTACTGTGCCTCAAAGAGGTACTAACGATTAAATGACAGTTGAAATAATGAACTGAAAAACAGTTATAGCATCAAACTTTAAAACAACAAAACTTTTAGCAAAGGTTTGTTCCCATTAGTAAAATAACAATAATTAAATTTGACATAAAAAATACAAAGCAACGTTTTTATTCACAGTCACTATAAGAATTCTCACAGCTCTGCTGAGAGAATTTACCTCCCTTCAAAGAAGTTTGAAGACCCCTGAGATCTATCAGAGATGAACCGGATCATGCAGGAAATATAAAAGTAACTGACTGGTATTTTTTGATGCGTAGCAAAGAGCGCCAAAAACGGCCCCTCCCTCTCCCACACAGCAGTGAAGAGAAACGAAACTGTCACAATTAAAGCAAAAAAACTGCCAAGTGGAAAATAATGCCCAAATATTTATTCACACAGTACCTCAGCAATGTAAACGATTCTACATTCCAGCAAAAACGTTTAACATGATAAATAGTTATTAAAAAGGATTAGTGACCTTTAACAGAGTAGTTCCGGTGAAATACCATCCCCAGAATACTGAAGTGTATACATACATGTCATTTTAACGGTATGGCAGGATTTTTTCATCAATTCCATTCAGAAAATAAAGACTGCTACATACCTCAATGCAGATTCATCTGCCCGCTGTCCCCTGATCTGAAGCCTTTACCTCCCTCAGATGGCCGAGAACAGCAATATGATCTTAACTACTCCGGTTAAAATCATAGTAAAAAACTCTGACAGATTCTTCCTCAAACTCTGCCAGAGAAGTAATAACACGCTCCGGTGCTATTTTAAAATAACAAACTTTTGATTGAAGTCATAAAAACTAAGTATAACCACCATAGTCCTCTCACACATCCTATCTAGTCGTTGGGTGCAAGAGAATGACTGGGACTGACGTAGAGGGGAGGAGCTATATGCAGCTCTGCTGGGTGAATCCTCTTGCATTTCCTGTTGGGGAGGAGTTATATCCCAGAAGTAATGATGACCCGTGGACTGATCACACATAACAGAAGAAATATATATATATATATATATATATATATATATATATATATATATATATATATACATATATATATATATATATATATATATATATATATATATACACACACTTCAAATAAGGGATTATCAAAATGGTCATTAAATCTATACTAATTCTGAATTTATTTCCTATATAAATATCCCCTGTAGCAATCATCCACCTAATACAATGTGCTTAATTTCAATATATATATATCATGAATCATTCCAAACATACATGGAAAACTGGCATTGTTCCCCTTGCAAAATGCATACAACTCTATCTGTGTCACCTTCCCCCTAGCTGTGTATTTGCAACACATCTTACTTTGAAATCACAAAACTTAGGTGACAAATTCCAGAGGGGTCCTTGAACACATTCTTTTCTCTCACCAAATGTCCTGGAGTTATAAAACTCTGCATATATAGTCAAATGAGTAGGGAAAAAAAAATGTTTGTATGTTTTACACCACAGGAGGTGGTTCTTCAAAAGCTATGCTGATTCTCAATCCTGATAAATGTGTATTCACCCAGCTAACCCATATGGTAGGGGGTTGGGACCACGGTGGATTAAAAGCTGTGTTCAACAAACTCATGTTCAATTAATCCTGAGGTCTCATCTAACATATACAGTGTATAAAATATACATATATATATATATATATATATATACATACACACACACATATGTATACACATGTAATATTCATCATGATATTCATATACTCTGACATAAATCCCCCTTCCAACTTCAAATAGATGTAGGACACATGTATTTGAATTGGCTTAAAGTCAGTGGTATTTGATGAGGATCAACCGTATACCTCATAGACAGTCTCTTATGTAGAAAGTTTGTTATTTTGAGCCTTCATGTTTATCAGTTGGGCACCTTTAAACTACAGTATGTCTTTAGTTCATTTGGGGATATGACACTTCATTCTCCCTCTATGAATTGTAGTTGGGATCTGGGATGACATGCCCGCAATTGATTGATATGGACCCATTTATCTATGAAACTTTCATTTTTGGGGATCCTTATTGTATAGGCCACTGGAGATATTTTGTCAGTAATGACGAAAGGACCTTTCCATGAGGGAAGAAATTTCTTCTCCCTAACCTGATCTCTTCCAAAGTTATAAAGATAAACTTTATCATTTATTTCATATTCCTTTTTGGACGTTTTGAGATCATAATAGGTTTTAGTGGTAGTTGCGGCTCTTTCTAAATTCCTTTGAGCAAATGCAAATGCATATTGCAGATGCTTTCTTAGGTTCTCCACATATTGATGTGTATTGGCAGCGTTTATCAAGTTTTGGTCTGATGTACGGTACAGCAGATGCTGAGGTAGAACCATTCTTCTACCAGTCATCAGTTCAAAAGGTGACATCTTGGTAGCATTACTTGGAGTTGCTCTTAATGCCATTAAGACTAGAGGTAGTTTTACATCCCAGTCTTTACCCGTTTCACTCACAAACTTTTTGAGGATTTTAACAATGGACTGGTTGTAACGCTCTACACCACCACTTGAGGCAGCTCTATAAGCAATATGGAGCTTTCTTTTAACCCCTAGTATTTTCCACATTTTGGTCATCACTTCGCTAGTGAAGTGGGTCCCCCGATCTGACTCGATTCTTTGGGGTAAACCAAATCTGGAAAATACATGGTTGATGAGCAATGCTGCACATGTTTCAGCACTATTGATAGGTGCACTAATGCACTCTACCCATTTAGTGAACAGGCATGTTACGGTTAACATGTATTTGTTACCTCTTGATGATCTTGTTACCGGGCCAATAAAATCAATTTGTATATCTGACCATGGCATTACCATCCCCCTTTTCTGCAATGGCGCTCTATGCGTTGGTGCAGTGGGTTGTAACTGTGGGCAGATTAAACACCCTTGACAGTAGGTTTGAACATCTTTCAACATGTGTGGCCAAAAAGCGTAGTCACGCAATATTTCGTACGTGAGTTTGGCACCACGATGACCAGATGTGGGAGCATCATGGGCATGTTGAAGCATTAGACCTCTGAACTTGGTGGGTACTACCCACTGCTGGATGCCAGTTTTTGAAGTTCTAATTAACAAACCATCCTGTAACTTGAATTGTGATCTAGATTTTATTAAGATTCTCAGATCTTCTTTGCCAATACAATCATCTTTTGAGATGGGGTTGCTTTCAGGATCTTCTATGTGTTTATAGAAGATGCCTACAATGGGGTCTTCTTTTTGACTAGTGATCAGGTCCTCACTAGGAGAATCCTGACTCCATTGTACCAAGTTAGGCTCACTCTGTTGTTTTGCCTGGTTTCTGGTAATGGCTTCTACCTGAACTGCACCCATTAAGTGGTCAATATTAAGGAGTTCTCCAGTTATGGCTCCTTGTTTGGCTAATGAATCCGCAAGGTCATTGCCTTCCTTATCCGGACCTAGAACCCTGGAATGACCCTTGGTCTTTTTCCAGTGTATGGTTAAATCATTGGATACCACCAGATTATCAATCTCGCAGAACAACTTGCCATGCTTGACTGGTTTGTTATTGCTTTTCTGCATGCCATTTCTTTTCCAAGTTGGCAGGTATTCAACAAAACTGTCACGCACATAATTTGAGTCAGTTATGATCACAAATTCATGAATACCATGTTTAATAGCCATTTCAATGGTTTTGAAAACAGCAGTTAGTTCCGCAACTTGGCTGGATCTTGGTCCAATGTTGAAACCTATAGATATATTTGAGAATCCATTTGCCCAAGTTATACCAATGCCAGCGACTAATCTGCGCTCATTATCTATAGTGGCATGGTAAGAATAACCATCAACATACACCCAAGGTAATGTTTGACAATGGTCCTCATTGTATATTTTATATGGGGAAAGCAATTGTTCCTCCAGAAAATCATCTTCTGATAATTCTTCCCCAGGATCTCTAGCAGTACAGTCGTGGAGCTCAGCAAGCCCTTGTGCGACTGGATTCTTTTTATTCTGCTTGTAGCGAATTTCTAATGGCCAGCCTTGCAAGGAAAGAGTCCACGCTGTTATGCGGCTATTTGACAAATTCCCATCTTTTATTCTTTCACTTTGCAAATATAGCAAAGGCTGGTGGGCCGTTTCTACAATAATTTTCTCGCCCTGTATATAGCTGCGGAAATTTTGTAGAGCCCATACAGTAGATAAGAGGGCTTTTTCTCAATCGCTAAATTTGATTTCTACTGGGGATAGATTTTTGCTCGCATAAGCAATGGCTTTGTTCAAATTATCATGCTTTTGGTATAAAACAGCACTCATGCTTATATCTGTGTAACCTGTCTCTAAGAAGAAAGGTTTACCACCTTCAGGGTACGCTAAGCAAGGTGCTTGAGTGAGTTTTCTCTTCAGCTCTCTGATGGCTGTCTCTTGAGACTCACTCCAGTGCCATTTCACATCTTTCTTTAGAAGAAGTAGTAGTGGTTTAGCTAATTCCGCATAATTATCAATGAATTTGCGAGAATAATTTGCCATACCCAGGAATGATCTCAATTCCTTTAAATTAGTTGGGTTTTTAGAATTCACTATCGCTTCCACCTTTTTCTTCTGGGGATTTAATCCGTCAGAGGTAACTTCATGTCCCAAGAAGTTTACACGAGTGCGGCACCATTGAGCTTTTTGTAGGGATAATTTGACACCTGCCCTTTTAAGTTGGCTGAGGATGTGTTTAAGCTCTGCGATGTGTTTTTCAAAATCTGTGCTTTTGATTAAAACATCATCAACATAAGATAAGGTCCCCCTTTCCAGTGCGTCAGGCATAGCCTTATGCATGAATACAGCAAATTCATGTCCAGAATTTATGTATCCAAATGGAAGTCTCTGGAATGCATACTGAACCTTTTGGAAGGAGAATGCTAGCTTATATTGGTCCTCTTCATGTACCTTTATGGTCCAATATCCCTGTGCACAATCAATGGCAGTGAATATTTTGGATCCCTGCATTTGTGTTAGGCACTGGTCAATGTATGGTACAGGCCAGCCAGACATGTATACTCGTTTGTGTAGCTGTCTTAAGTCAGCACACAAACGCCATTGTCCATTGGGCTTAAGGACACCTAGAATAGGATTATTATAAGAGCTGTGCACCTGTCTGATAATACCTCTTTCTTCCAAATTCCTTATGATCTCTGCAAGAGAATCATATGAGGCTAAGGGAAGTCTGTATTGTTTGACAAATACAGGTGGCGCATCAGGATCTGTTTGTATTCTTGCAATGTGCAAGTCTGTAGTACCACAGTCATAAGAATCCTTAGCGAAAATATCCTTGTATTCCATTAGGAGTTCTCGCAGCTGTTGGCGTTAATCATCGCTGGAACAGCCATTAGCTAAGGATATTTGCTCTTCGACTATTTGCTGAAATCCTGGAAAGATTTCAGGCTGTCCTATTTCATAGGCTTCTTCCAACCTAGAGGTGAGATCCCCTTGATTATAATTTATATTGCTCCCATGACTCTGGGGATTGGGGTAATCTTGCTGTTTGATTGGCTGATCAAACACTAGAGAGGCTTCTTCAATTTTACAGATGCCTTCCTCTGAGCTGAAGGGATAAATGGACTGAATATTAAATAGACCCTCTGGTATGGATGCAAAGGATTGTTCTATTAATTGTTCTTCAGTTAGGTATCCTTCAGGTATTAGCCCAATTACATTATTCTGGAATCCAAAAGTGTAATAACTTGATTCCAGTGCATATCCTATGGTAGTTCCCTTGGATAAGGTTATATCCTGTGGGGTCATGTTATGTACAATAATATGTATTGGAACAATATTCACCATAGGAGTGTAGGTTACTGTGACACCCAGATTTTGTATTCTATGGGAGAGGCAAATTAGTGTTTCAGAAGTTTTTAATTTCTGACCTCTCTTTACCTGTAAGGGTAAAAGAAATTTATCAGCCCCAGCAGGAATTATAACATCGCTAGATACCTGCATATTCACAGCATATGGCAATTGCTGGTTTGATTTCAGGGCTGCATTTTCATCCTGAAATACTTCAGGGTCCCCCTTTAACCTGCTCCAGAGGCAAGAATTAATCAAATCTATTTGTATGGCATATCTATGTAAGATATCATTGCCAATGTATATTTGATTATGGGGAGTATTTAAAACTAAAAACAGGTGCTTCACTGATTTATTACCAATAGAGATAGATAATAAGCACTTAGCTGTGATGTTATAGCTTTCAGACCTGTCATCCAGGCCGTTGACACAGTGGTCTTGGGGAGAAAGATATTTAATCACTTTAGGTTCAGCTATCTGCGCTAATAAACCTTCGCTTATATAGCTAGCTTCCTGTTTTAAGTTTATTTTAGCATACTTGGTTTTACCAAGGTCATGCACTTGTATAGGGATAAATAGATCCTCTTTAACTCTCTCAATCCCTGTGAGGTATTGAGCGTGGCCTCCCCCCTTAGGGATTTTATGATCCCCCTTGTGGAGTAATATGGTTAATACATCGCCATCTAGGGAAATATTCGCTATCTTTCCAGGCGAAATTTTAAAAGTATTACCATCAGAGCCACTAAAAGGAGTCTGATCATCTATTTGTAGAATAGTGATTTCAGGTACAGAGTTATTTCTGAAATGAATCTCCACAGCATCTGGTTTCTCTTCCACCACGTGACAGCTATGTCGGGCGCGAGATATACCAGATTTTTCATAATTGATAGGCCGTCTAACTTGTGACCAAATTACATTATTTATGCAATCAATTATGGTGCTTAATCGCTTCAGGAGATCACTACCAATAATTAAACGATCAGTTGGCAGATCCACTATAATCACAGGGTGTCTTATGACCCTGTTCCCTAATTTAAATTTTAACCAGGCAGTACCGTAGACTTTTAGGGAGTCACCCCCAACACCTATTAGAGAACCGTCAAATTCTTTTATTTTAGGTTTGTGGGGTGTTAGCTCATTTAGCTGTGTGTAGTACCTGTGGGATAAGATAGTTGCCTGTGACCCAGTGTCAATTAATCCCCTGATAGGGTTGGAGACTGAATCTTGCAGCTCAACTAATACATAATATCTTCCTGCAGTTTCTACCATTTCACACATAAAGTTGGCGTTAGCATACATTTGTGGGCTTCGCCACGTGTTACCTGAGTTTGCCATGTCATTCGATGCAGAGGAACCTTCATACCTACCTGTTTCCTCTATGACAGGGTCGGCTGGATTCTTTTGTACTGCATCTGTGGAAATAAGGTTAAGAGAGTGCTGCAAAGGAAGAGATTTGTTAATTTTTCCCGGATGAGGTTGCTTGTCATCACGGCTAAATCGTCCGTTTTCGGTCTGTGGTGAGAGAACATGATTAGTATCATTGATATTTATTATTACATTTTGTACATCTCTCCCCTCCCCTTCAGGTGATACTGCAGTATTTATGACTGTGCCTGTGGTCCACTGCTGACTACTGGCTGTACCCCTAAAAAAGTATTGTTCGGTTGCTGAGCCGTAGATTTTTGACTCATATTAGCGATTTGTTCACTCAACCGATTTAACTGGGTAAACAGCATATCTACCTGATTGTACAAGTTACCTCTACCCCTGGGCCTATCTCCTGGTGCCCCATTGTACTGATTCCTGGACCATTGGGTTCCCTCAGAATCAGGGCCGCTATTTCTACACTGGCGTGGTTGCCCCTGGGGTTCAGCTTGCTCAGTATTAGTACCTTGGGGAGCATTATATACCTGGGGTGTCTGGTTATCCTGAGAATACCTTCGCCGTCTATTGTATCTACCTTTGCGGGGGTACCCATTATTCTGTGGGTATTCTCTTTGGGCGTAATTATTCGCCTGAGTATGTCCCCCGCTTTGGCTATAGTCTCTCAGCGTCTCATCCCGTGTTGGGGGAGGGGTAGAGTTAAACCTCTGTGGAGGTGGCCCGTTTTCTCTGGCCACTTCTGCATAGGTTTTCTTTTTAGATTCCAAATTTAGGGGTTCAGGTGACACCCTAGATTCGGCCACTATTTTAGGATTGGGCTTTTTCTCCCTTTTATCCCCCTATTCACTGGACTGCTGAATAGAGTATAACTTTGTACTCTCTTTGATCAGCCATTCCAATGAACAGTTCTCCTGAAAATCTCTAGCTAAGTTGATTTTGATGGGTGTGGGGAGCGCTTCAAAAAATATATTCACAAACTCTGAACCTTCAAATATGGGATCATCCTCAGCCATGCTGTACGCATTCTTCAATACAGAAAGGAACTCGATTGGACTTTGATTCGCACTACATTTTAAACCATATACAGCTATTCTCGCTGCCGTTTTAGTGCGATGTTGTCCGAATTCTTTTCTGCATTGTCATTTTGTTTCACTCCAGGAACGAATATTCATATCCTTTAGTGAAGCAAAGAATTTGTGATGCTTACTTTCAAATACCCAGGGTAGAAATTCAATTTTTAATTGCTCACCTGTAACACTCATTATAGATAATGCGTTTTCAAAGGCCTCTAAGTGGTCAACTATGGAAGTGGCCCCCCCTTTAGAAAATGGGCGTACTGTATTCTTTAGGAATTTAATTATTGTGGGGGTGTCATACACTTTATTTGGTATATCACTGGACCTTACTGGGGACTTATTGTTTGAGCTAGAGTGCCTTTCATTTGAAGCGTAATAATTTTCTGGTCCCCCAGAGTTATGTAGTTGTCTAGGGGAAAAAGTTATCTCTGGGCCTGCATTAGGGCTATAGTTTGGGTATCTTTGTCTATCCTCCCGCCTGGGATCTTGACTATCATTTCTGTCCCAGTCCTTATAGCTGCTAATTTGTCTCTGTAATTTATTTATTGCATGCTCGTATGCTTTTTCAGCCTCATGATATCTAGCTCTTAAAGTTTTATTTTCATCTTGGCACTTTTGATATTCTTCTTCGAAAGTTTTCAAATCAGCCATTAGTTCCTGATTATATTTATCTAAATCAGAAGCCTTTTGGCTAATATGGAAAACCTCTGTCTTTGTCTGAATAAAGGCATCTTGAAATTCTCGTAATGAATTATTCTCATCCCTTAGCCGCCCTAATTGTCTGTTCTGTCCTGCCATTTGGTTAGACATTTCACAGCTCAAATACATTAGGATCGGCCAAGTTTCGAAAATTAATTCATCACGCCCCCTAAGTTCCGTGCATCTATTAAGTTGCAGTAACATTTGGTATAATTCCCCATCTTCAAACCACATATCTTTAACTAAATCTTTGGCCTTATCTTTACACTCATTAATATACCTGGAGACATCGTCCCCAATATCAAGTCTAGTCATGATGTGATTCATGGCGTCTAATTTGAGCGTTTTTTTCTGAATCACTTCATTGACGGAGGACATTGGGGAGGACACAATTTCGTCTTGCACAGAAACGCTAGCATTACTTTTTGCTGAAGACATCGTTATTTTAGGGTTGTACTTAATAAGATAAAACACTAATACAATTTTGACCAATAAGAGAGAGAGAAAAATATAAAAATTATATCTTCAAAATATCAATATCAATTTTGAAATATGACAAAATTAATATTTTTATGAATTTTGAAATATGAAAAATTAATATTTTTATGAATTTTGAAATATGAAAAATTAATATTTTTATGAATTTTGAAATATGAAAATTAATATTTTTATGAATTTTGAAATATGAAAAATTAATATTTTTATCAATTTTTCAAAAATTAATTTTTAATAATATTTCAAAATATTAATATCAGTCTTGAACACGAAAATCAATATTTCAATTTTCAAAAAAAAACTTCTATATTTTCAAAATATCAATTTGAAATATGGAATTTCTTCTCTCTTCTATATATTTACCACAAATATACTATATCAATATGATAATTATTTATAATATCTTACGCAAGTGCCTCCATACAATATGTCAGTATATTTATGAAAATCTTAGCAGTATTCTCTAAACAATGTGTAAGTATATGGCAGGGAATATATTTAACAATCTTCCTTTGAACTAAACCTGCAATCAAACATACATTTGCTAAGACAATAAAATTAATCTAAATATCTGAATTCTTTATTATTAGTAAATAACTATGAACATGTTGATACGTAAATATTTGTAATGATTAGAATATGAGTCAATATTGTATGCGTTAAAACAAAAACTATTTAAAATATGCTATGCAAAGCTCATGCCAATTTACTTTAAAACCAATCTTTCATTCAGAGCTGCATTTAAAATATTACAATGAGACCTAAAATAACAGTTACAAACATTCAGCAATATGATTTACAGTGCTAATTTAAGCAATAGTACAATATACACTTCTATTAAAAACATCAGAAATTGTATGTATTATTTACGTAAAGACCGAATTCTGAGTTATAACTCTATAGTTGTATAGATAAAACAATTTAGCATCAAGGATATGTATTTAACAATATACAGACTGAATATAAAACTACAGCTATTATGCATATATCTGTGTTAAAATATTAATTGCAACCCTCTTTCTTTTTATATATATATATATACGTTACCAAAATAGATAGTTCAGTTACCAAGGATTCCTTGTTTCATCTCAGAAAATATTTAAGTAAATTTTTGCAACCACTGAGAAAAAAGTAGATCGCTTGTTTAGAATGAATGTATTTTGGACGCCCAGCAGTGTATCATTCAAGTCAGCAAAATCTGTCTCTTTCTCCTTCATGCGTTCACTTAAATAACTTTTTCATTCATTGATGAAACCATGGGAGTGGCCCTACGAGATCTGACCATCCCATTGGTTAGGTGGGATGTCTATTTGGATTGGCCCTTGGTCACCATGGAAACGCATCCTTTAAGCAGTTAAATTTCAACTGCTATACCGGTATCGGCCCTTCGGTGGCAGCAGGCAGCAAAAACAAATTCCTCCTTAACATTTCTAAACATTTTTAGACAGTGAAATATTTCTTTAAACTATGTAATAACTGCCATAATTTCTTGCATGAACCCCTCAGAATATCAATCATAGATGAGGCAAATCTATATCACCTCTCTGGTCATTTTGATATCAAATATGTTATATTATTAACATTTTATTATATTAAGGCAATTTAATACTGCTAATTATTAGCTTAAAATGCATTTATATATCCTGTTATATATGTTTTCATGTGATATAATATGTTCTATGTCTCCGACAATTTCTGCATATATGAATTGATGCCTGCAATAGAAATGGAAACAATTATCAGAAATGGTTTAAGCATTCATATGTCTATGGTCCAAGTATTATTAATCATTTACTTTTAGGTCCACAAATATTTATTTATATTCTTAAAAACATAGAGGCTAAGTAAGATCTTTTATGTTTTCAAAACATATATATATATATATATATATATATATATATATATATATATATATATATGCACTTCAAATAAGGGATTATCAAAATGGTCATTCAATCTATACTAATTCTGAATTTATTTCCTATATAAATATCCCCTGTAGCAATCATCCACCTAATACAATGTGCTTAATTTCAATATATATATATCATGAATCATTCCAAACATACATGGAAAACTGGCATTGTTCCCCTTGCAAAATGCATCCAACTCTATCTGTGTCACCTTCCCCCTAGCTGTGTATTTGCAACACATCTTACTTTGAAATCACAAAACTTAGGTGACAAATTCCAGAGGGGTCCTTGAACACATTCTTTTCTCTCACCAAATGTCCTGGAGTTATAAAACTCTGCATATATAGTCAAATGAGTAGGGAAAAAAAAATGTTTGTATGTTTTACACCACAGGAGGTGGTTCTTCAAAAGCTATGCTGATTCTCAATCCTGATAAACGTGTATTCACCCAGCTAACCCATATGGTAGGGGGTTGGGACCACGGTGGATTAAAAGCTGTGTTCAACAAACTCATGTTCAATTAATACTGAGGTCTCATCTAACATATACAGTGTATAAAATATACATATATATATATCATATATATATATATATATATATATATATACATACACACACACATATGTATACACATGTAATATTCATCATGATATTCATATACTCTGACAGGAATATGGAAAAATCTGCAAATTGATAAAACAAAATTTACCCATATTGCAGAATGATGAAAAATTGAGTCAGATTATAGAGGGTGGATGCAAATTTGTGTCACGCAAGGCGAAAACTCTAAGAAACATATTATCGCCTTCCATGTTGCCCAGAGTCACGAGTGGTACATGGCTACAAAAACGTAATGGTTGCTACAAGTGTAATGCCTCACGATGTAAGACATGTTCACACATCATTCAAGGCAATACTTGCAGATCAGAAGCACTTGATAAAGTGTGCGATATAAGATATTTTATAAACTGTAATAGCACACATGTAGTCTACCTTCTGACGTGTCAGGGATGCAAGATTCAATACATAGGGCGTACCAAGAGGTCCTTAAAGGACCGGGTCATGGAGCACCTAAGATCAATAGAGGATCCTGAGTCAAAAACCCCTATAGCTAAGCATTTCAGACACAATCATAATTCAGACAATTCACTTCTCAAGGTTCAGGGTATTGATTTCATTCCTAGACACCCCCGCGGGGGTGATAGGGAAAAGAAATTAGAAGAAAGGGAGGTTTTTTGGATTCTCCACCTTAAAACGTGAGTACCCACTGGTCTAAATTCTAGGATGGATGTCAATATGTTTGTTCAATACTGACAAGTATACAAAATCTATTAAAATGGTAAAACACATAAAAAAGAAGCAACATGCAAACTAAAACACATTATATATAACACTTAACAGACTTGAAGGATATGGGTAAATTTAGATATCATATTGAATATATACTCTATAAATGTAGATGGGTAATAATATATTTTACTTTGTCATTTATATCCAGCTGCATAATACATGTATGAATGACGTGTATTAATGATGTTTAACATTTGCAATCTAAGTGTAATTCATTTATAATGTGGTCTAACCATTAGTGTAAGAAATTTTCTAAGTATTTTGTATCTTTAAATATAGTCGCCAATTAATTTTGTTATCAACTATGTATAATACAGAATCTAAGGGGTTAATATGAAGTGTGTTAATTGAGTTACATTCATTGGATACAAGTATGTATATAATGAACCCTCTCACCACCTGTTCCCTATCAGTGAACAAGTGCCCCAGAGGCATGAAATGCGTATGATGTCACAGGAGGGTGATGTTCCCCCTGCTTTTCTGCTCTACATTTGATTTTAACAAGTCGCTGTATGTGGTCTATGTTTTTAAAGGCTAAACAAATAAAGGACTGCTTTTATCTTACCTCACCTTTGGAGTGCCGAGGAGTTTTTTTGTTTCCATCTCCCGGTTCCTAAAAATTATCCCCGGGTTCCTATAATCGATGCCATACCTGTACTCTATTGTGCAAAAGGATGGCATATGTGGTGTTTCATGCTGTTGTGCCTGTTGAGGGTCCTGGAGCCTCGTATAAAAAGGCGGAAGGAGAACGACCTGTACTGGATGTCAAAGCATCTTTTTCCATCTCCCGGTTCCTAAAAATTATCCTCGGGTTCCTATAATCGATGCCATACCTGTACTCTATTGTGCTAAAGGATGGCATATGTGGTGTTTCATGCTGTTGTGCCTGTTGAGGGTCCTGGACCCTCTTATAAAAAGGCGGAAGGAGAACGACCTGTACTGGATGTCAAAGCATCTTTTTCCATCTCCCGGTTCCTAAAAATAATCTCTGGGTTATTATAATCGATGCCATACCTGTACTCTATTGTGCTAAAGGATGGCATATGTGGTGTTTCATGCTGTTGAGGGTCCTGGACCCTCGTATAAAACGGCGGAAGGAGAACGACCTGTACTGGATGTCAAAGCATCTTTTTCCATCTCCCGGTTCCTAAAAGAGGAATGGGGTTTAAAATAATGGAAATATTTGGCACCAAGTATGACGCACAACAAACATAAAAATATTTTTTTGGTGCCAAAAACTTCCGGAAACTAAACACTCACGTCATAGATGACGCAACCTTGTGAAGAACTCGGCGTCAACTAAGACCCCGGAAGTGACAAATTTGTGTCAACGAACGTAATTTCGCGCCAAAAAATCTTGCGCCAAAAATGACGCAATAAAATTTGGCATTTTGCACCCTCGCGAGCCTAATTCTGCCCGCAAATTTAAAAGACAGTCAATTGAAAAAGAGACTATACCCCAGGTAAGAAATAATTTTTTATAAAAAAAGCATTTCCCAGATATGAAACTGACAGTCTGCAAAAAAAGGAAATATACTGAAAACCTGAATCATGGCAAATATAAGTACAATACATATATTTAGAATTTTATATAAATACATAAAGTGCCAAACCAAAGCTGATAGTGTCTTAAGTAATGAAAACATACTTACCAAAAGACACCCATCCACATATAGCAGATAGCCAAACCAGTACTGAAATGGTAATCAGTAGAGGTAATGGAATATGAGAGTATATCATCGATCTGAAAAGGGAGGTAGGAGATGAATCTCTACGACCGATAACAGAGAACCTATGAAATAGATCCCAGTGAGGAAAACCATTGCAATCAATAGGTGATAGTCCCTTCACCTCCCTCTGACATTCACTGTACTCTGAGAGGAATCGGGTTTAAAAAAATGCTGAGAAGCGCATATCAACAAAGAAATCTTAGCACAAACTTACTTCACCACCTCCATAGGAGGCAAAGTTTGTAAAACTGAATTGTGGGTGTGGTGAGGGGTGTATTTATAGGCATTTTGAGGTTTGGGAAACTTTGCCCCTCCTGGTAGGATTGTATATCCCATAAGTCACTAGCTCATGGACTCGGCGTCAACTAAGACCCCGGAAGTGACGAATTTGTGTCAATGAACTTTGTTACGGTTGCCTCCAGGCTGGCTGGAAGTTGGACCGTAGAAAAGGATGCTCCTAGCGCTCACCAACGGATCATCAACACCGTAGACACTATAACTACTGCGAAGCCACCATACGTAATGCAAACTCTACGAACCACCACTGCTGGGCTGGTATCTCGCCATCTGCTCTGCGCCCTGGACCTACGACCAGGCTCCAGTAGGTGAACCTCTTCCTTCTGTAGCGTGAAGCAGGATCAGGAACAAGAGCTCTTACAAGAGCTCAGTAGCTAAGGTAGTATGAAGAGCATAGCAATCCCTGTAGTGATTATAGCTGTCCCCTACAAACATGAGTCAAGGCTGCAAGTTAGAGGGTCAGAAGAGGTCTGATGTGCTGGAACACACAGCCTGCTTTTTATTGAGGTTACATGCAAAAAAAGGACACTCTCAGGGGGAGGCATAAAATCCCCAATCACACATTTGATACATTTAGATAGAGAGACAACGCCCTTTGACAGGCCATAGTAGAATTACATTTCTTCAGCAGATAACAAGAAAACAATGCAGTCCATCTTATCACTAGCAGTCTGATTAGACAATGGGAATGTTTATCACTAAACTTAATTAGAGCTGATCCCAGCAAACTTGTATTTAGAATAGCTTCTTGAAGCTGAACAAAATTAACTCTTAATGGCACACAATGAAAACTAATGCTTTTGTAACAGTGCTCCCTTTCTGTGGAACACTCTGCCTGTGTGGTACTTGGTTCAGTAAGTCCTATTTACTGAACCAAGTGGGAGAAAGCCAGGGACAAGTTATTTTACAGGTCTGGGGACATAGTCTTAAAGGGGCATTGTTCACCAAAGTCACAATATGTCCCCAGACGGTTCTTAAAGGGCCATACACACCCAATAAAAGTTAATAGGTTTTCAGGGGTACAATCTTCCAGGGGCCATAGTCATGAGGAAGGAGGCTGGCAAATAGGCTTCTCCACGATCCATGGAAGCAGGGCAATTTTTCATTTAAAGGGCCAGTTACAAATAGCAGTTTGTAACAAACTTAATTTCGCGCAGAAAAATCTCGCACCAAAAATTAATACATTTTGGCATTTTGCGCCCTTGCGAGCCTAATTCTGCCCGCAAATTTAAAAGACAGTCAATTGAAAAAGAGACTATACCCCAGGTAAGAAATAATTTTTTATAAAAAAAAGCATTTCCCAGATATGAAACTGACAGTCTGCAAAAAAAGGAAATATACTGAAAACCTGAATCATGGCAAATATAAGTACAATACATATATTTAGAACTTTATATAAATACATAAAGTGCCAAACCATAGCTGAGAGTGTCTTAAGTCATGAAAACATACTTACCAAAAGACACCCATCTACATATAGCAGATAGCCAAACCAGTACTGAAATGGTTATCAGTAGAGGTAATGGAATATGAGAGTATATCATCGATCTGAAAAGGGAGGTAGGAGATGAATCTCTACGACCGATAACAGAGAACCTATGAAATAGATCCCGTGAGGAAAACCATTGCATTCAATAGGTGATACTCCCTTCACATCCCTCTGACATTCACTGTACTCTGAGAGGAATCGGGTTTCAAAAATGCTGAGAAGCGCATATCAACAAAGAAATCTTAGCACAAACTTACTTCACCACCTCCATAGGAGGCAAAGTTTGTAAAACTGAATTGTGGGTGTGGTGAGGGGTGTATTTATAGGCATTTTGAGGTTTGGGAAACTGTGCCCCTCCTGGTAGGATTGTATATCCCATAAGTCACTAGCTCATGGACTCTTGCCAATTACATGAAATAAATAAGGATGCAGCGTTGTTTGGGGTAGATAGGGGGCTGGTTGGGTCTTTGTGCAGATAGACCAGTAGTTTGAGGATGCTCAGAGGTAGACAGAGAGTATTGGAGGGGCCATACCTATGTGCAGTCACCAATTGTGCCCTATTGGCCTATAACATTATAGCAGTAAATGTGAATACATTTCTCTATAGTATTCTCACATAGATTCATGTTATACCAAAGTATTAGGCTTATACTATTGTTAAAGGATTTACTAATTTTCTGTGCTTTTCTATTTTATGTTATTCTGTTAGAATAAAAGAGTGGTATGTTAGGATATGTTAGCATTACCGACGCCATCTTGTCCTAGTTGCCATTTTGTCTTGGGCATCCATTTTGTCTAAGAAGGGTTTATTATAACAGTTTATTATGTAGTGAGAAATATGCTGATTTTAGGGAGACTTGCATAGCTAGAATGGCCCTGGGAATGACCCTGACAATGTGCTTGGATGCACTGTTATCTCTACGAGATGTCAAACGGCCTTTGTGCTAGGCTATAAGGCTCAGATTTACTGTTATCTGAAGTTAGGTATTTCTGTAGAAATGACTCCCTAACACTCCTTTCTACCAATTATATTTTAAATGAGCTTCTTTGTTCTTGCAAAAATACTATGTAAGATGATGTAGTTATGAACACGTCACTGTTTAACCCTATATGCTGTAACTATCGCCTATAAAAGTGTTGTTCATCTTCTAATAAACAGATGTTAGACTGATTGCTGCGTGGGCTGATTCCTGTTCTCTGGGATATCCCGTCAACAAGTAACCCATTCATTTCCAGGTGGCAGTATAGGATCCAGGCCAATTGCTGACTGACACACTCCCCCACTGAAAATAACACCTAACACACCGTTTCTGTCTCCTTTGAGCGCCCTGAAGGTTCTCCCGCACCATGGCAGTGAGGTCCTTCAGCCGATCCCTGAACTTCAGGACATACTCCACAATGGAGGGGCCTTCCTCCCCAGCTGATCCCTCCCAGTGGGCTCTCAACAAGTCTAGGGGCCCCCTTATTTTCCAGCCATACAGCAGCTCAAAGGGTGAAAACCCGGTGGATCCCTGGGGCACCTCTTTGTAGGCAAATAGGAGGTGCGGCAGGAATTTTTTCCAGTCTTTGTGAGTGGCCGAGAACGTCCGAAGCAATTGCTTCAGTGTCCCGTTAAACCGCTCATAAAGCCCATTGGTGTGGGGGTGATATGGGGTTTTATCCCACACAGTTCCCATCATTTTTGGGTGACCTCCGCTGTAAACTACGTCCCTTGGTCAGAGACCATTTCTCGGGGGAAGCCTACCCTGGTGAATATCTGGAGCAAAGCACTTGCCCACTGTTTCCGCCTGTATATTTACCAGAGGTATTGCCTCTGGATACCTAGTGGCATAGTCTACTACTATGAGTATTTATTTTTTCCTGGAGGGACTAGGTTGAGGTAGGGGCCCTACTATATCCACAGCGATTCTGCTAAAGGGTTCGTCAATAATGGGGAGAGGGTTAATGGGGGCTTTCGTATGGTCCCCGGTCTTCCCTACCTTCTGACACACCACGCAGGTCCTACAATATTCCCTAACTTATCTCATGATTCTGGGCCAGAAAAAGACCTGAGTAAGGAGGTGGTGTGTTTGGGAGTTGCCTAAATGCCCGGCCAAGGGGATATCATGCCCTATTCGCAGCAGATCGGACCGATATTGTTTTGGTACCACCGCTGGTGTTTGGGCACTGGCCCTTTCTTCCTCCGGGAGACCCGATACAACAGGCCGTTTCCCAATTGGAACAGTTCCTCCCCGGGGCCCTGGGGATCAGTCCCTACTCGGTCTCGGAAGGGGGCAAGGGTCGGGTCGCTCAGGGTCTCTTGGGCGGATTTAGAGGGGGAGGCCCAGGATGCCTGCGGGTGGTCACTGGGCAGGTGTCCCGTAATCTCTGGGCTGCCTTTCCATTGACCCAATTGGTCTGGCAGTGGTGCTGACGGTTGTCTGTGGACACAAGGTGGGCTTCTTGTAGAGTGCCAACCTCCTCTTCAGCCCATTCAGGGTAGTCAGCCGATGCCGGTGCATAAGCATAGTAAGCAGTGGCTGAGTAGGTCGGGGCTGGAGCGCTCACCCAGGCTGTTAGGGCTGCTGGCTGCGACTCGGGCATTCCCGCCTGAGCTGGCCAGGGTGCCCGCAGGAGAAACATCCCCGTGAGTCCCTGACCCTGACCGGAGGGACAAAGGCCGGGCAGCCTTGGGGTTTATTGGTAGTACTTGGGGGTTGGATTACAACTGAAGCGGGCGGAGAATCAATTGCGGGGCAGAGCAAACTTGGCTGTGGGCGTCTGTGTATTGATCTGCCAGGACGGCCGTCTGGTCTGCTGTGGTGGGCTGACAGTCATGGACCCATTCTTTAATCTCGACTGGAACATGGTTATAGAAATGCTCCAGTAGGAAAATCTGTGCCACTTTGGCCCCAGTGGCGGCCTTGCAGCCGGCTAGCCAGTAAGCCGTCGACTGGGTGAATTGATGGGTCCATTCTGTGAAAGGCTGTCCGTCCTGCTTCTTTAGTGCCCGGAATTTCTGTCGGTGGGCCACCGGCGTGAGCCCATATCAGGTAAGGATACAGTCTTTCATTTTGTTATAATCCTTTTGGTCCTCCGAAGGGGTAGCGTGAACAGCTGCCAAAGCCCGCCCGCCCTGACAATTTACCGATCAGGACAGACAATCTATTGGCAAAGGCTACCCCCTGCAGTTCACATTGGGTCTCAAAGACCTGAAGATAACATTCAATATCCTCCTCTTTCTTGTAGGCTCGGAAGGCCCCATGGGGTAGCTTGGGTGATCGGGAGCCTGCACTCCGTGGGCTGATGGAGCCCCTCCTATGGACTGGTGGAGTTTCACTAACTTGAGCTGGGTAACATCCGAGATGATCTTGGTGATGACCTCCTCTGGTGGCCGGGTGTCATACAACGCCAACCGCCACTGCACTTCCCGCTGTATATCAGACGTGGACATCCCTGGGTTGGATACTGTACTTGGTGCTGTAACGGATGGCTCATTGCCCTGGTCATCATCCGACCCACCGGCCACCTGGTCCTCTCCCAGCATTTCTTTGGTGGGGTCGTTTTGCTCCTGGTACCCGCAGTCTTTCCTCGAGTCTTCATTCAAGATTACTTCTAGCTGGTGGTTTGAATGTCCCAGGAAGTTGGAAGCATCCCACCGCTGCCAGCCAATGTGACGGATACCCCGGCTACCCGGACTGGGGAGATCCGCCAAACGGGTCCTGCTTCCTCCCTGCCGACTGCAGCTATGTAGCTGGCAAATGACCACAGCCTGTAGCCACCCTTGATGCCCGACAGCACCAGTATTCAGGGTCCCACCCTGTGGCAGACTCCAGCTACCCAGACTGGGTAGCTCTGCCAGAGGGTCCTTCCTCTGCGTGTAACCGGCTGCTATGTAGCCCAGAAAAGTGATTTTAGCTGGAGCCCACCCAAATAACTAGACATACTAGCATTCAGGTGAAACAGGAACTGATTTTATTGTAAAACACACACTCCTTTTATACGCATCTTTAAAGACCCTGGACAATCCCACAATTTTCCCGCCATTCCTGCCCCTCCAGACCGACCGGCACCTCCATAGAAGCCACAGTTCCACAGAATACCAGTAACTAGGGGTGGCGGTTTCAGACTGATCCCGGTGGAGTGGCACTTCCAGTGTGTCATTTTAAAGCTCTCCGTCCCCAGATGCCACAGTCCAAAAATCAGCATGATTCATTACTGGGGACCGGAGTTACAGTCCGTTGAAGTTATGGGGTTAGGGATGTCCAAAACCCATGGTTGCCAAAGGAGCTCCCCTCCGATAATTCCCCCAGCGCTTGTCCTCCCTAGGGGCTACCAATCCCCAAAAGAGCCGAGCTCTGGGGCAAAGGGCTGCTGGAGCGAATAGGGGTAAATTTAGCGGGTGTCCTGCTGTCCTGTGGCTGACAGGGAGTTACAGGAGCCTGGCCAGCCTGAGAGGGGTTAGGCGAGTGTCAGTTGGGAGGCGGCCGACTGGGAGTTCCAGGAGCACGGCCAGCCTAGGAGGGTTTTCTCAGTCATAGACCAGCTCTTCTCAACAAGTTTAGAACACAAAAACAAGCAAACAAAAAGCTTTCAGAGATTGTGGTTGCTCTGAGGAGCCCAAAAGCACTGAGAAACAACAGGGGTGAGGTTGTAGGGGGTAGGGGTTTAACCCTTGCAGCCCCGTATCCGTGACAACGTCTGTATAAATATTTACCTAAAAGAGCAGAACAAACCTCAGATTTTTTTATTTCAGCCACTTTTGGGCCTCACCGCAACTCAAACAAAATGCTTGGAGGAAACTTATATAATTGGCCGCTTATGGACCTTACTAAATACAGAACTATACATTATAACTATCATAACAACTGCTTGTTCTTTCCATAGATTCCTGAAGCCACTTATGGACTTAAAGGGACAGGAAACATGAACATTTTCTTTCATGATTTGGATAGAACAATTTTAAATAAGTTTTGAATTTACTATTTATTATCAAATTGTCTTCATTCTCTTGTTATCCTTTGCTGAAGGAACAGCTTTGTACTACTGGCAGCTAGATGAACACATCTAGTTAGCCGATCACAAAAGACAAATTTATGTAGGCACTAATCAGCAGCAGCTCCCACTAGTGTAGGATATGTGTGTATTCTTTTTCAACAAGGGATGCCAAGAGAACAAAGCACATTTGATAATATAAGAGAAATTTAAGCGCCTTAAAATTAAATGCTCTATCAGAATCATGCAAGATTAATTTTCACTTTCCTGTCCCTTTAACTAATATTATATACGAATATAGCAGAAGGAACCTGCAATGAGAAACATAAAGGTATATTACAGCTATCATAATAAATAGTTGTTCCTTCAACAAGCTCTTCAACAAGTTACTTATGGACTCCATTATTAATATAAAGAAATGTAGAAGAAGGGACCTGCAATCACATCCACATTTTTGTAGAAGTAGAGCACAATTATAACAGAAGTCTCATAGGAGGGATAAGCTTAGTCTCTTTAGCTAGCTATGATATACAATATGATATACATTTATTTAAGAAACACATATATACAACATAAAGAAATGCAATTCCACTTATTTAGCCAACAATTAGGATATCTGTAAGCCTGAAAGGTGCACCTCTTCATATCAAGGTTAAAAGGCACTATAATCAAATGACCTGGAGTAGGCATAGAAACTGCACTGCAAATAAAAATAAATACTAGCGTCATATTGATGGTTTAGAGCGGGGCACTGTCTTCTGGAGGACTAAAAGGAAGGCAATAGTAGGAGCCAAAAAGCTCTTGGTACCGTTCTAATGCTTAGGGCTCGATTTACCAAAGCCCTACGGCTGCAAGTTATCACAAGAACTTGCTTGCCGTAATTTATCAAGCAGCGGTCACCAGACCGCCGCTTCCTTAACCTCTTCGCCACCACTAAGGTGGCAAAATTAAATCCTCCGCGGTCGAGTCCGACCGAGGAGATTGACAGCTCCTGCCCGCGCGTGATTGGCTGTGCACGGGCAGGATTGCACGCAAGCGCAAAAATGCGCTCGTGTGCAATGTTGATTACCTGCGGGTAATTTCGTCCCGCGTATACGTGCCCCTGTACGCCTCAGCTTTGCTAAATCTAGCCCTAAGTATGGCTATTTACAACTTCCCCAATGACAAAATGACTCTCAATATATCCATCACATCTGACTCAGAAGTCACCCTTTAAAACTGCTCATAGTGTTTCTCGGACTATAAAAAAAACAAATGTTAAGGATTAAAAAATTCTTATAAATAGCAGCCTAAAGATAAGCCATGCTGTGAGCATTTGTAAAGGTAAAAGGCTATTGAGACCTGTAGTCTTTATTGTAATGGGCATAAGGCAATGACTCATATATCCAACTAAGCCCCACCGTTTAACTGAGGAAATTGTATAACCTAGGATGCACATTTCCTCAACACCTCAAGTTGGTCATTCTTGAAAATAAGAAATCCTAGAATTATTAGTAAAACAGATTACTTACAAAAATGTTATAAATATATAAGCGTAGAACAATAAGCTTCAGCAAACTCAGGTTAAGTAGTGTACGCTGCTATGTGTTGGAATTCAGGGAGGGCAACCTGTCATTATTGTATGGGTCCCCCATAAAGACCCCATCTGGACCGCAAAAGCGCAGAAATAAGTATACATATAGTTCTGATAACATTATAAATGTCTGTAAATGCTATTATTTAAATCTGTGGTTATTAACGTGTGAGGCGGGCCTCTTCAGGGGGCATTAGAACAGATAAGGGGAGGCGTGGGTAGCGGTGAAACTTCACACTATCGGATTGAAACCACAAGCAGAAGCACTGAGGTTGGAATCGCTCAGATTGCATTGCATCATTTGTCTTGATCAGTAACTTGAGTTTAACACAGGAGTAAAAGTGCAAATTTAAGCGTGAGTGAAGCACTCATTTGGTTGAGCAGAAACCGCTCTTGAGAGCTGTGTGTAAACCTTGGATCAGGTGTAAATTCCCCACATTAAAGTGATGGTAAACTATCACTAATCTTATATGCATGTATTCTAATTATTTTTCGGATGCTAATCGCAATATTTTTTTTATTTTTCTTCAAATAATACATTTCATTACCTGTCCATCAACAGCTTCCCTCCTCCCACTTAGAAACCCCATTATTCCTTTCCATGACGTACAGTACATGGTGAATTGATCTATTGGCACGTCTCAAAATTGGGCTGTACTAAGCGGAGTTACTGACATCACTCAATGCGCTACTTGTTACAAAGCGCAGGCTCTAATTTTGTCACTGGCTTTCTTTCAAGTAAACACTGAATTGTAACAGTATCTACAATTCAGAGTTTGCAATTGCGTCACTATGTTATGCCCACTACAATTAGCACGCATGAGCGAAAATTTCACATGAACGAGATGGCTGACTTCGTGGGGTTTGCAGGAATAGAGAGCGGTAATACGGATGCGTGATTTTCCGGTCCGTTTACTCACAGAAAACAGCCAGGCAGCTGACTCAGTTTAGGATTGGTGGATGATGATTAAAAAAAAAAAAAAAAAAAAAACAACAAAAACAACAACAACAAAAACCAAAAAGAGGACAAAAGAGCAGGGCCGGTTTTGCAGCGCACATGACCACTAAGAAAATATGTAACAAAAATAAGGGTTTGGAAATACTACTTAAATTTTTTTTTTATACTTTTACTTAATTTTTGCTAAACTTTATAATGGCAGCATCGATAAATACATTGTTTACCCTCACTTTAAATCAACAAAAATAAATATTACAATTTACAAGAGAAAAAAATTAAGTAAAAATGTTTTGATGGGGGGGGAGTTGCTGTCTCAAAAATTTTATAAGAGGGGAGGCCCATAGCATAAGACCTTGAAAACCCCTGATTTAAAGCAATGGATAGTCTCCAAACATTAATGAGGGGTTAACTCATTTAACAGCTCTAAGAGTCACTAAAAAGCTGCAAAGCTAAAAAAATATATAGAGCAATTAAAGGCTTAAAGAATGAAACGTTTAGCCATTATAAAAAAATACCTGGGTTTCAAGGAGCCTGCCGTGTTAACAAAGGAAAGCAATCTCGTGGGAGAAATACAGACTTACCATATGCAAGACCTCCAGGATCTCAGGCCCATTATATTTCCTCCAGTCAAGTGCAATAAAGGGTATCATAAAAATTTCACAGATGACACTGTTACACAGGACTGCCAGAACAGTTTAGGTTGTGTTGGTCCCACCCTCCATAGTTGCAATATCAAAAGTGTACCAAATCATTACACTCCCAAGTAACATCCCCCTGTCTGTAGATAGCAAACTAACAGGTGACCCTTCTTCCACCTCTAAGCCATTCTCAGCAAAGTTTACAAACTTTTCTGTAGTACGGGGGGGGGGGCAAAGAAGGAATCTTGGGGGGTTGCTTAGGTGTACTTTGTTCTACATTCCCGGTTTTAGGAACCCGTGACATGTTATCCAGAGGTCTTAGTGCAGGAAATCTGAAGTTGTTTTCTATGCTGTATAGCGGATTGGTGTCTTCCCCAGCCACCTCAGAAGTAGGGGCTAAATCGCTTTCTCCCGCCCCAACAACATAAAACTAGGCGATCAATACTCTTGCAGACCCTCCTCTCAAAACCATCAAAGATTAACTAAATAGCTCTGGAAAATTTCTGGAAACCTTTCAGGGAGTGCTCAAGTTTAAAATATAACTCTGCAGCTAAATATGTGATGCAATTTTACTTATGCTATTATGAGTCTCACTGCTCGATAACCCAGTCTCCTGGGAGGTAATGTGTGGCAGCATAGACTCTGGTCACCATTGATCGAAACAAATAGGCAACGTTGCAGAAGTAATGGACTCTCTTTGGAACCATAAAGTTTCACTAAAGAACATAGGTCAGGTATGAAGACTTGTTTCATGCTTTCAGACTTGCTGGAATAAAACTTCACATGGATATGCTAACTAAACCAAGTAGGTAAAATGGAGCAGGAGCTCCTTCAAACTGTGTCCTGATGCTTTAGTGGCTGGCACTACCCTCCCAATTAAATTTTATTAGATATCATATGGTGCACAATTTTCCATAGACCCCCCAGATAAAATGGATATGTAACAAATGGTTTCTTGATCAGGCTTATTTATGTCACCAGAAGAGTATAGCAGTATTTTGTGATCATGTGTAATGAGTTTCTTTAAGATTACAACAACACCCACAATATCAAAGGAATGGTGAGCTGTGTCAAGGCAATAAGGTCTCTGGTTCACCTGAATGTTGTACAGGTTAGGAGATGTTTTTCGGCCCATAAAAATATAAATGGGTTCTTCAGCTTGATGGACACAAATAGAGCTAATTATTCCACTGAACTAAATATACCTGTTTGGTTTGATCATGTGGTTGCTAAAGGAGGGTGTCTTAATTATCCTTATTACAGTGGTTATTACATCCATGGATCCACACAAATGAAAAAATGAAAGTATATTACAAAGTAGTCCTAATAAACACAATGAAATATTTTATATTTTAATGTGTTTCATGTCGTGTTCACCCCTTAGCTGCGGAACCATTTTACACCCCTGTGCTGAGATGTTTTGAGCTTTTAAAATCTGCTTACATTTAATTAAGCCCTACTAGAAGTAATTTTCCAATGAGAAACACACCCAAACTATACTATTATTTTATATGAGGACTCTGCATCAAAAGGTAAAAAAAAAGCATATTTTTGTTTTTATAACCATTTTAATAAACAAGGTCATAAACAATACAGTGTAAAAATAGTATTTTTTCTCAACTCTAGTCAAAACTGTTCTGGATCATAGCATAAATAAAGAATATATTTACAATATATAATTTTGCAATTAAACATCAAAAATGAAAAAAAAAAATGTAGTGTTATCATTGTATGCAACAAGGGGGGCACTCCTATTCCAGACAAGGGCTTATCCTAAACAACTGGTCAATTTAAATTCCGAACTCTGTCACCTCAGTGATAAACTGACTAGAATGCCTTCAACAGTACCTAAATTGCAAAGACGGCTTCATCAACAGGGCATTTTATTTGTGCCATGTGATCACTTGGCTATTAAAACCAATTTAGGGACTCATGATGCCCCCAGGTATGACAAATACAGTAAGCCACCTAGTAAATTCTTGCAGTGCAGAAGGAGCCTCAAACTACTTCAAAAGCGCCCCCCAAGGATAACATGTAGTCATTATCATTAATAGTTATTGTGTGGGTGATAACTACATGCCACTCTTCTCTTAAAGGGAAACTCAAGTAAAAAAAAACTGCATGCTCTTTCTGAATCATAAAAGTTTTAAAGACACTTTACAATGTACTTCCATTATCAAATTATCTTCACACTTTCTGGGGAACAAGATCCTACTGAGCATGTGCACAAGCTCACAGGGTTTACGCATACTAGTCTGTGATTGGCTTATGTCTGTCACATGATACATGGTGCCGGAAAATGGGAGAAAAATTAATTTGTCCGAAGAAAATCAACTGCTTATTTGAAATTCAGAGTAGGTGTTAAATAATTGTCTTTTTATTATGCACTTGTTTATTATGCAATTCTTCTGCAATGAAAGGTCCTTTAAGTGGTTATGTTCTTATTTCCTTTAATATGACTTTTCTGATGCTTAGTAAGATTTGACTTTAGAGTAAAATATTTCCCACACTCAGAACATGAAAATGCTCTCTCTCCTTTATGAATTTTCTGATGATCAATGAGATTTGATTTTAAAGTAAAATATTTCCCACACTCAGAACATGAAAATGCTCTCTCTCCTATATGAATTTTCTGATGATGAATAAGATGTGGTTTCCGAGTAAAACATTTCCCACAGTCAGAACATGAAAATCCTCTCTCCTGTATGAATTTTCTGATGACGAATAAGATGTGGTTTCCGAGTAAAACATTTCCCACAGTCAGAACATGAAAATCCTCTCTCCTGTATGAATTTTCTGATGACGAATAAGATGTGGTTTCCGAGTAAAACATTTCCCACAGTCAGAACATGAAAATGCTCTCTCTCCTTTATGAATTTTCTGATGATCAATGAGATTTGATTTTAAAGTAAAATATTTCCCACACTCAGAACATGAAAATGCTCTCTCTCCTATATGAATTTTCTGATGATGAATAAGATGTGGTTTCCGAGTAAAACATTTCCCACAGTCAGAACATGAAAATCCTCTCTCCTGTATGAATTTTCTGATGACGAATAAGATGTGGTTTCCGAGTAAAACATTTCCCACAGTCAGAACATGAAAATGCTCTCTCTCCTTTATGAATTTTCTGATGATCAATGAGATATGATTTTAAAGGAAAACATTTCCCACAGTCAGAACATGAAAATCCTCTCTCTCCTGTATGAATTTTCTGATGCGTAATAAGATTTGATTTCTGAGTAAAACATTTCCCACACTCAGAACATGAAAATGCTCTCTCTCCTGTATGAATTTTCTGATGACAAATAAGATGTGGTTTCCGAGTAAAACATTTCCCACAGTCAGAACATGAAAATGCTCTCTCTCCTGTATGAATTTTCTGATGATCAGTAAGATGTGGTTTCCGAGTAAAACATTTCCCACAGTCAGAACATGAAAATTCTCTCTCACCTGTATGAATTTTCTGATGACGAATAAGATGTGGTTTCCAAGTAAAACATTTCCCACAGTCAGAACATGAAAATGCTCTCTCTCCTGTATGACTTTTCTGATGATCAATAAGATACGGTTTCCGAGTAAAACATTTCCCACAGTCAGAACATGAAAATCCTCTCTCTCCTGTATGAATTTTCTGATGCGTAATAAGATTTGATTTCTGAGTAAAACATTTCCCACAGTCAGAACATGAAAATTCTTTCTCTCCTGTATGAATTTTCTGATGGACAATAAGATATGACTTCCGAGTAAAACATTTCCCACATACAGAACATGACTTTTTTTTTTCTCCTGTATGAATTTTCTGATGAACAACAAGATTCCCTTTACGGTTAAAACATGTCCCACATATAGAACAGGAAGATGGATTTTCTCCTTTATGGACTTTCAGATGTCTATAAAGATGTGATTTCTTGAGAAAATATTTCCCACATTCAGAACATAAATTTCCCACTTGGCTTCTTTGATGAAGATTTAAAGAAGCATCTGCACTCTGATCATGACTAGGATTATTGTGGTTTGTGAATTCACCTGTCAATAAGAAAGACAACGGAAGTAATGTTATTTATTTATTAATAAATAAATATTTAATCATGAGAAATTTTAACTGTTCTAAGTTAGTGTATACTACAAAGGTAGGGGGCGTTCCGTAACCCCTACACCTTTACCCAGCTCCATGCTAAGGCTTAACAACAGTTTACTGGACATCAGTGACTATTTTTAAAGGACTCACAAATATACCATATACACCAATCACTGAACTAAATTAAAATTAATGTTGTAATTTTGTTCCTATTATTTTTCTTAAATGTATTATTTAGAGCCTTTTAAAATTGTGATCTCAGAAAATTTCAGTAATACAATTATTTTAGTCCCAAAACAAATCTTTATAACTACTTCTTGTGTGCTTGTAGTTAAAACAAGGATAACTCTAAAACAACAAAAGAAAAGTAAAACGGCCCCATCATAAACATATAAGTATCACATCTACCGAAAAAATATTATCACCAACAAAGCTTACATTAACATAAGCGCATATTGGCATCAATATCTCCTGAGGGAAATGAACAGACGCCAGATATGATGGTATATATTTACTTACATATCAGTGAAACATTGAGGTTTGCCTAGGAAGGGGAACTCCTATGAGGTATGTGGTTGCACTATAGGCATTCACTGGTGTTTCAAACATTTGGTAGAGGAACTCTGGCACCAGTTGTTTAACTGTTTAGGACTTTTTGGAATGTTTTTTAAAAGGATTACAGGTTGTTTGAAAATAACAACATGTACTATTCTTTGTTTAGGGTATCATATGACACATATTAATTAGGTAGATCGTTGATTTGTCACACCTGTCTATCAGGTGCAGGGAGGAGCATATGGGCTCTGTATCAGGTTTTAAATCTAGAGCTTCCTTATTGTTAACAGATGCCTGAGTAAGCAGCTAGACAAGCTGAGAAACGCGTTGCAATCTGTTACCACTATTGTTGTTTTTTTAACTTTATTGGGTGCACACTATACCCATTGTTTTTATAAGATTTTAATAAATATTTGTTGTATCTATTGGAAGCCTGAGCATCTATTGCTTCTCCCACCACCTGGAGTTCCTGTGTATTCCTGTTTATCCGATGGTCGGATCAGTGTTGCTGGACCACTGTGAGTCCCCAGCCTGCATCATTTAGCACACAGCCAAACCCTTGTGAGTATTATTTTAATACAATAATTGTCAGTTGTCAGCACCACTGCAATATTGCACTAGGAGGCGCCCTCTTTGTGATTTTTCTCACAGATTTTTGGATTTCTTTGTTGCCTATGAGAGGCACTGCCCGCACTCTGCATACCTGCACTTTAATCATAGTGAATAATCTTTTTGGACGTCATCTTACATCCGATCCTATTAACATTAAAGGACTCAGTTAAGGCACTAATATAAATTATATATACATCTGTATACATACTATTGTTATATATGTTATAATAATAACGTTTCTGTGCCATAATATATCTTAGCGCCCCCTGGAGCTGGATATGTAGGTATTACAGCAGTAGTTTTTAAATTAAAACTTATCTGTCAAATTAAAAAAACTAAGTTTAAACTAACAATTAAAGTAAAATAACTATTAAATTAATATTAAACTAACTACCAATTAAAAAAAAAACTAAACTACCATTAAAAAAATCCTAACACTACTCTAAAAATTACAAAGTATCTAATTACAAAAAAATACTACTAAGTTACAAAAAATAACAAACACTAAATTACGGCATATAAACAAAATTATCCAAAATAAAAAAAGGATTACACCTAATCTAATAGCCCTATCAAAATAAAAAAGCCCACCCAAAATAAAAAAAAACCCTAGCCTACAATAAACTACCAATGACCCTTAAAAGGGCCTTTTGTGGGGCATTGCCCCAAAGATATTAGCTCTTTTACCTGTAAAAAAAAAAATACAAAGACCCCCAACAGTAAAACCCACCACCCAACAATCCCCCCAAAATAAAAAACCTAAATATAAAAAAGCTAAGCTATCCATTGCCCTGAAAAGGGCATTTGTATGGACATTGAGCTCTTTTACTGCCCAAACCCTAAAACTAAAAAAAAAAAAATCCAAAAAAAACTTAAAAAGCCTAACATTAACCCCTGACGATCCACTTACAGTTTTTGAAGTCCCGCTTGAACAATCTTCATCCCAGCGGCGAAGTCCTCATCCAGGTGGCGAGAAGTCTTCATCCAGGCCCTTCAATCTTCACCCCGGCGGCAAAGTCCTCATCCAAGCGGAGAGAAGTCTTCATCCAGGCGGCCTATTCAATCTTCATCCAGGCGGCCTCTTCAATCTTCATCCAGACGGCATCTTCTATCTTGATCCCGGTGTCGCAGAGCGGGTCCATCCTAAAGACATCCGAGGTGGAGCATCCTCTTCATATGGTCACCGCCATACACTGAATCTTTAATGCAAGGTATACAATTCAAGATGGCGTCCCTTGCATTCCTATTGGCTGAAAATTTTGAATCAGCCAACAGGAATTACAGCTGCTAAAAAGAAAATGTAATTGTATCAAAAACTTATGCTTACCTGATAAATTTATTTCTTTTTTGACACGATGAGTCCACGGATCATCTTAATTACTAATGGAATATTCACCTCCTGGTCAGCAGGGGCGGCAAAGAGCACCACAGCAGAGCTGTTAAATAGCTCCTCCCTTCCCTCCCACTCCAGTCATTCGACCAAAGTTAAGGAAAGAAAGGAAAAGCCTAGGTGCAGAGGTGTCTGACGTTTATAAAAATCAAAAAACCTGTCTTACAAGAACAGGGCGGGCCATGGACTCATTGTGTCAAAAAAAGAAATAAATTTATCAGGTAAGCATGAATTTTCTTTTCTTTTTTAAGACACGATGAGTCCACGGATCATCTTAATTACTAATAGGATCCAATACCAAAGCTAGAGTACACAGATGATACGGAAGGGACATGACAGGGAACCTAAACGGAAGGCTTGAAGAACCTTTCTCCCAAAAGCGGCCTCAGCCGAGGCAAAAGTGTCAAATTTATAGAATTTTGAAAAAGTGTGCAGCCTTGCAAATCTCTTCCACAGAAGCTTTATTTTTGAATGCCCATGAGGAAGCAACAGCCCTTGTGGAATGAGCCATAACTCTCTCAAGAGGCTGCTGTCTCATAAGCAAAACGTATGATACTCTTCAGCCAAAGAGAAAGAGAAGTTGCTGTAGCTTTCTGTCCCTTATATTTTCCTGAAAAAATGACAAACAAAGAAGACGACTGACGAAAGTCCTTAGTCGCCTGCAAGTAAAACTTTAAAGCACGGCCCACGTCCAAATTGTGTAGAAGACGTTCCTTCTGAGAAGAAGGATTAGGACACAATGAAGGAACAACAATCTCCTGATTAATGTTCCTGTTAGAAACAACCTTAGGAAGAAATCCTAACTTAGTACGTAAAACTACCTTATCTGAATGGAAAATAAGGTAAGGAGACTTGTACTGTAAGGCAGAGAGCTCTGATACTCTACGAGCATAGGAAATAGCAACAAGAAATACAACCTTCCAAGATAACAACTTAATATCTAAGGAATGCTTTGTGGGTAACCCCCTCAACAATCTACAACCACTCCTAGATATTATTAACAATTTTGGGACCTTTTCGGGCTATAAGATCAATATCGATAAGTCCGAAGTTACCTGTTTGCAGAACGCCCACAAAACTACATTGACAGACACAGGTCTCAAGGTTTACGGAGGGCCTTTTCAAATATCTAGGGATATGGATACATGTCAACCCTTCTAAGTTGTACCACCTCAATTTTAGTGACATTATTGCTAACATCAAACAAATGCTCCTGAGTTGGGCGAGGCTTCCCCTCTCCCTCTCTGGCAGGGTTCACCTTTTTAAAATGGTTGCTCTGCCTAAGCAACTCTACCCTCTAAAGATGTTACCCCTCCTCCTCACTCGACAAGACACTGACTCACTCCAGGCCTCTCTTGGACAGTTCATATGGCAGGGTAAAAAACATAGGATAAGCAGATCGTATTTGTCAATGTCATTGTGTAGGGGTGGGCTTCGCCTCCCAAATATAATGTCAGAGTATATGAATATCATGATGAATATTACATGTGTATACATGTGTGTGTGTGTATATATATATATATATATATATATATATGATATATATATATGTATATTTTATACACTGTATATGTTAGATGAGACCTCAGGATTAATTGAACATGAGTTTGTTGAACACAGCTTTTAATCCACCGTGGTCCCAACCCCCTACCATATGGGTTAGCTGGGTGAATACACGTTTATCAGGATTGAGAATCAGCATAGCTTTTGAAGAACCACCTCCTGTGGTGTAAAACATACAAACATTTTTTTTCCCTACTCATTTGACTATATATGCAGAGTTTTATAACTCCAGGACATTTGGTGAGAGAAAAGAATGTGTTCAAGGACCCCTCTGGAATTTGTCACCTAAGTTTTGTGATTTCAAAGTAAGATGTGTTGCAAATACACAGCTAGGGGGAAGGTGACACAGATAGAGTTGGATGCATTTTGCAAGGGGAACAATGCCAGTTTTCCATGTATGTTTGGAATGATTCATGATATATATATATTGAAATTAAGCACATTGTATTAGGTGGATGATTGCTACAGGGGATATTTATATAGGAAATAAATTCAGAATTAGTATAGATTGAATGACCATTTTGATAATCCCTTATTTGAAGTGCATATATATATATATATATATATATATATGTTTTGAAAACATAAAAGATCTTACTTAGCCACTATGTTTTTAAGAATATAAATAAATATTTGTGGACCTAAAAGTAAATGATTAATAATACTTGGACCATAGACATATGAATGCTTAAACTATTTCTGATAATTGTTTCCATTTCTATTGCAGGCATCAATTCATATATGCAGAAATTGTCGGAGACATAGAACATATTATATCACATGAAAACATATATAACAGGATATATAAATGCATTTTAAGCTAATAATTAGCAGTATTAAATTGCCATAATATAATAAAATGTTAATAATATAACATATTTGATATCAAAATGACCAGAGAGGTGATATAGATTTGCCTCATCTATGATTGATATTCTGAGGGGTTCATGCAAGAAATTATGGCAGTTATTACATAGTTTAAAGAAATATTTCACTGTCTAAAAATGTTTAGAAATGTTAAGGAGGAATTTGTTTTTGCTGCCTGCTGCCACCGAAGGGCTGATACCGGTATAGCAGTTGAAATTTAACTGCTTAAAGGATGCGTTTCCATGGTGACCAAGGGCCAATCCAAATAGACATCCCACCTAACCAATGGGATGGTCAGATCTCGTAGGGCCACTCCCATGGTTTCATCAATGAATGAAAAAGTTATTTAAGTGAACGCATGAAGGAGAAAGAGACAGATTTTGCTGACTTGAATGATACACTGCTGGGCGTCCAAAATACATTCATTCTAAACAAGCGATCTACCTTTTTCTCAGTGATTGCAAAAATTTACTTAAATATTTTCTGAGATGAAACAAGGAATCCTTGGTAACTGAACTATCTATTTTGGTAACGTATATATATATATATATAAAAAGAAAGAGGGTTGAAATCAATATTTTAACACAGACATATGCATAATAGCTGTAGTTTATATTCAGTCTGTATATTGTTAAATACATATCCTTGATGCTAAATTGTTTTTTTCTATACAACTGTAGAGTTATAACTCAGAATTGGATCTTTACATAAATAATACATACAATTTCTGATGTTTTTTTTATAGAAGTGTATATTGTACTATTGCTTAAATTAGCACTGTAAATCATATTGCTGAATGTTTGTAACTGCTATTTTAGGTCTCATTGTAATATTTTAAATGCAGCTCTGAGTGAAAGATTGGTTTTAAAGTAAATTGGCATGAGCTTTGCATAGCATATTTTAAATAGTTTTTGTTTTAACGCATATAATATTGACTCATATTCTAATCATTACAAATATTTACGTATCAACATGTTCATAGTTATTTACTAATAATAAAGAATTCAGATATTTAGATTAATTTTATTGTCTTAGCAAATGTATGTTTGATTGCAGGTTTAGTTTAAAGGAAGATTGTTAAATATATTCCCTGCCATATACTTACACATTGTTTAGAGAATACTGCTAAGATTTTCATAAATATACTGACAATAATGTGGAACAACTGGGCCACCATGGCTAAGATCACTTTGTATTGGCTTGTGGGCAACAATCACTTTACCATCCCTAACCTAGAGACTAGCCTCATTAAACCAATACATTTGGCATTTCTGCCTCATGCAAACTTCAACTCTCTTCCCCCGTGTATACAATCCCATATATTATTTAGGGATCCCCTGAGGGCATGGTCCAAGATTTGTAAACTATGGGGGGTGCAGAACTCATTGAGCAAATATTTACCGATTCAAGACAACTTACACTTCCTTCCGGAATACACGACAGAGGTGTTTGCTAACTTTAGCAAATACATCTTTTCAGGAATTGCAAAATGTGTATGGTCTCCCTAACTCACACAGGTTTGCGTACTTTCAGTGTAGACATTACCTATACCAGTTGATTTCAGATAAGCTGTTAACTAACGAACCCTCTAACATTGAAAAGGTATGCGCATTAGCCAAGCAAGGATCTTACAAAATCTCCTACATATATGATATTTTCCTTAGACATTTTGAGGAATCTACTGTACAGGGGATTTTACTAAAGTGGTCAAATCACAGAGAGCTACAGATAGACCCTGATCTCCTCAAAGCCAGTTTTAGAAAGGCACATACAAGTACAGTCTCTGCACAGCTGAGGGAGTCACATATGAAATTCATACATCAAGCTTACATTACTCCTAGTCTGCGTTCAAAATGGGTGCCGGGGGCGAAGAACATTTGTAACAAGTGTAGATACCAACTTTCCGACTGGACTCATTTGCTATGGGATTGTCCCAAATTGAAAGGATTCTGGCACAGAACTGCTTACTGGCTGACAAGGGTGACAAAAGAACAGGTAACACTCACAGCACAGCATGTGATTTTCTTGATCCCCAAGGACAGAGAATATAAGTTTGACATTTTCATAATCACAGTCCTTATGCTCGCTAGACAAGTCATTCTGACAGGATGGGCTAGTGAAAGATCTCTTCCCTTCCGACAATTAATTAGTAAGATATACACCCAGATGCTGATTGAACAAGCAGACACAAAGTGAGACCCAGAAAAACGGATTAAGAGATTTCTTCACAAATGGGAGGCTTATCTATTATTTTTAACGGCTAGTGTTAGATATAGAGTTATTTTCCCATTTATAAACAAACAGTCTTTATGTTCTAAATGAGAACCTCAGAGGTAAATGGTGTTTATCTGATGGCTAGGCCCAACTAGGCCCCCAAGCAACCATAAACGTAATTTGGATTGTCTTTTTATTGCTCTTCTTTTTTCCTGAGCACTGGTCTGCGAGGTGAGTAGGAGGCGCTCCGGGTAAGTGTTATATATTTATTGTTTTTTTTTTTGTTTTTTTTCTTATTTAATGTATAAACAACATTAGGGAACATTTGATTCCTTGCCTCTGCATGACAAACTAGTGATCCTGTTATTATTCGCTGTACTCATATCTATTATTATGATGGATTTTGTGGAACCAACAAAGGTCTTTTGTCATTCTACTCTTCTTTGTTATTTGTCATGTATGTATTGGATCTCTTGTTCTTATTTGCTATAAATAAAGTTATTAAAAAATATATATATATATATTTAAGGAATGCATAGGCTCAAATGGAGCCCCTTGAAAAACTTTGAGAACAAGATTAAGACTCCATGGAGGAGTAACTGGTTTAAACACAGGCCTGTTCCTAACTAAGGCCTGGCAAAACGATTGAACATCTGGGACATCCGCCAGACATTTGTGTAACAAAATAGATAAGGCCAAAATCTGACCCTTTAGGGAACTCATCGATAAACCTTTCTCCAAACCTTTTTGAAGAAAAGACAAAATTCTAGGAATCCTAACTTTACTCCATGAGTAACCCTTGGCTTCAAACCAAAAGAGATATTTACACCAAATCTTATGGTAAATCCTTCTAGTAACAGGTTTACGTGCCTGAATCATGTTCTCTATGACCGAATCAGAAAACCCCCGCTTGGATAAAATTAGGCGTTTAATCTCCAAGCAGTCAGCTTCAGAGAAACTAGATTTGGGTGAAGGAAGGGTCCCTGTATTAGAAGGTCCTTCCTCATCGAAAGTCTCCAGGGTGGCAGAGATGCCATCTTCACCAAATCTGCATATCAAATCCTGCGCAGCCAGGCCGGCGCTATGAGGATCACAGACGCCCTCTCCTCTTTGATTCGAGCAATAACCCAAGGAAGAAGAGCAAACGGAGGAAATAGGTATGCTAGACTGAAGGTCCAAGGGACCGCCAGAGCATCTATCCCTGGACCTCGACCCGTATCTCAGGAGCTTGGCATTCTGTCAGGATGCCATAAGATCCAATTCCGGCTGACCCCACTTGAGAATCAGATGGGAAAACACTTCCGGATGGAGTTCCCAGCTAAGGCGCCACTCCAATGCCCCTTGACCGAACTACCGCCAACAGAGACCCCAGAACTTTTGTGAAAATTCTGGGAGCAGTGGCCAGGCTGAAAGGAAGCTCCACGAACTGGAAGTGTTTGTCCTGGAAGGCAAACCTTAGAAACTTGTGATGATCCCTGTGAATAGGGACATGAAGGTACGCATCCTTTAAATCCACTGTTGTCATAAACTGACCCTCCTGGATTAAAGGAAGAATGGAACGAATAGTTTTCATCTTGAATGACGGAACTCTGAGAAATCTGTTTAGACTTTTGAGGTCTAAAATTGGTCTGAAGGTTCTCTCCTTTTTGGGAACAACAAACAGTTTGGAATAAAACCCCTGACCCTGTTCCAGAATTGGAACGGGAACAATTACTTCCAGGGCGGAGAGGTGTTCTACACAAAGTAAGAACGGTACTCTCTTTTTGTCTGGTCTACAGATAATCTTGAAAGAAGAAACCTGCCTCTGGGAGGAAATCTTTTGAACTCCAATTTGTATCCCTGAGACACTATTTCTATTGCCCAGGGATCCAGAACGTCCCGAACCCAAGCCTGAATGAAGAAGGAAAGTTTGCCCCCTACAAGATCCGGACCCGGATCAGGGGCATGCCCTTCATGCTGATTTGGATTCAGTAGCCGGCTTCTTGGATTGTTTACCCTTATTCCAAGACTGGTTGGGTTTCTATGTAGGCTTAGATTGTTCCTGCTTAGAGGAGGAAGAGAAAGAATTTTCCTTGAAATTTCGAAAGGAACTAAAATTACTCTGTCGCCCCTTTTGTTTATTTCTCTTATCCTGAGGTAGGAGATTACCCTTACCTCCCGTGATATCAGAGACAATTTCTGTCAGGCTAGGTCCAAACAAGGACTTCCCCTTGTAAGGGATCGCTAGAAGCTTAGACTTAGATGATACATCCGCAGACCAAGGCTTTAACCATAAGGCTCTACGTGCCAGAATAGAAAACCCAGAACTTTTAGCTCCCAATTTAATAATTTGAAGGGAAGCGTCCGTAGTAAAAGGTCTCTCCCATTCCTTAGTAATGATCTCTGAAGCTCGCCTTGGAACAGGAAATATGTCTGAGTAAGAAGGAACTTCGAAATATCTGTCCAATTTACTAGACTTCGTAGGGGCAACCACTACCGTGGAGTCAAAGTCATCCAAAGTAATCAAAACCTCCCTAAGTAACAGGCGGAGGTGTTCAAGTTTAAACCTAAAAGATACCACCTCACTTTACCACTTCCTATCACTAACGTAGGCAAAGAGAATGACTAGAGTGGGAGGGAAGGGAGGAGCTATTTAACAGCTCTGCTGTGGTGCTCTTTGCCGCCTCCTGCTGACCAGTAGGTGAATATCCCATTAGTAATTAAGATGATCCGTGGACTCATCGTATCTTAAAAAAGAAATCCTATTGGCTGTTCAAGTCAGCCAATAGGATTTAAGCAGCTCTCATTATATTGGCTGATGAATCAGCCAATAGAATGAGAGCCGCTTAACTCCTATTGGTATACTGTTAGGGGGTATTTGTTTTTTTGTAGCAGCTGTTTAACTTAGGGCAATGCCCTACAAAAGGCCCTTTTAAGGGCCCCCCAAAAGGCCCTTGGTAGTTTAGACGTGGGGTTTATGGGTGTTAGGTTTAAAATTAACTTTTTTTTCCCTCATAGACATCAACGGGGTTGCATTACGGAGCTTTTCATTCCAGGTGTTAGACTTTTTTCTGACCCGCTCTCCCTATTGATATCTATGGGGAAAGCGTGCACGAGCACGTCAAAACACTGCTTGTTTTTGCTGCGGTATGGAGCTCAAAATCTCCATATCGCCCGCACAAGCCAGGTTTTTTAAAACTTGTAATGGCAGCGCTATAGGGGATTAAATAATGCAACTTTTGTTGAGTTCGTTATTTTCCCTATAGCGCTCAAAACTAGCTGTATGTTATCAAAAGTATTATAATGTCATAAAATTACTTCAGTCAGAAAACTAGATTTTATAACTATTGCTTGCGTGCACGAAAATGAAGCAAGGTATGAGGTTTCAGACAGTTATTACTTTTAATCTTTTTTTTTAAGAATGTAATTTTAAAATAAAATGTATGTCCATTTGATGCATTAAAATGTATGTAAATGTTAAATATCTGTCTATCTATGAGTGTCTTTTTCTATATGGGGTATTGTAAGGCTAAGAATTTTTTACAAAACAATGAGACAGCCCAAATTGTGGCTACATGAGGACTTAAAATAGGAAAAACAATAAACAGCGGAATATGAATCAAGAAGACCCGCGCTGCAGCAACACTTCCAATATACTACACCAATGTCAGTTGAACAACCATATCAGGGGATGAACAAAAATTATATATAGGGCTGCAACTAACGATTATTTTCATAATCGATTAATCGGCTGATTAGTTTTTCGATTAATCGACTAATCGGATAAAAAAAAAGAATCAATAATTGTTTCCTATATTTTAAATAAAATCCACATACTGAGTGTTACAAATATAAACTTCAGACTAAAACTTTGCATTAATACAACTGTTTGTCCAATTTTTAAGCAGCAGAGAACAGTTTTATAATTAAACAAAACAAAAACAAAACCTGTTTGAAAAGAGGTAGAACTAGAAAGAGACTATCACTGTTAATAACATTCTGTTATTCACTCTTTCAGAAACTTTGCATTGAAATGCAAAAATCTCAACATGTCCATATGCTTCTGGCTAAGGCTGGTTCTCTGTTTGCAGCTATATTTCCTGCAGCAGAGAAAAGGCACTAAGATGGTGTTGAGGTGCTTGAGATGTATAAGTAGGGCTTTGCCAATTTCACCAAAGTGGGATATTTATCTTTGTTAGCTCTTCACCAATGCAAAGGGGTTTTCACCTTGGCAAGGGGCCTCTCAATAAAGTAACCCTTTACTTCATTCTTACATAAAATATATCTATATTCAATGGTAAATAACCAGCTATAATGTTAGGGGGAAATATCTAGTCCGCTCTAAAAATAACAGATATATACATATAGGTTGAATCTGGTACATATTATCACAATATATTAAAAATATAAAAAAACAAATCAAACGCACTAAGGACTGTATATCAATAACAGGACAAAGCCTTACACATTTATTTTTACAGTACATATATTTAGCAATAACAAGCAATACGCTAATAATTGTGCAAACAGATAATAGTGCACATCAATTTAAATAACTCCCATCAGTCTAGGGGCTAGGTGTAAATTACAAGCTCAGCACTATATTATGCAAAGCATAGTTCCAAATCACCAGATTTAATATAAACAATCCAAATGATGACTATTATATCTGGGTTGCACATAAGCCTGGGGTAGTTGTAAACGTATACTGTCCTGAAAAAGTGAAAAGTAGACTTCTGTAGATGTCCTTTAGGCTAAGGACATAACCATAAAACACAATACCATATGTAGGAGTTCATTTGAGTGAAGCAGCTAGTGTTGTGCACAGACCAACTAATTGCAAACCAACTAATAGATTAATCGATTATGAGATTCGTTGACAACTATTTTCATAATCGATTATTATCGATTATGACGATTAGTTGTTGCAGCTCTAATTATATATTTATAAATATATATCTATATATCTCTATATCTATATCTATATATCTCTATATCTATATATCTCTATATCTATATATATCTATATATATCTATATATATATATATATATACAAAAATTAATACATAAAAAATTAATTAACAATTAAACGAATAATACTAGTAGTCCACCTAATAAATACAAATGCAAATGGCAAAATCATACAACAAAATGTATGAAAAAAGGTCAAAGTGTATAAAAATTGATAAGCTTAGTCCCAGTCCTGTAAGTGGCTGAAAGTCTAGGTAATGAAACACTGACTCAAAGAACCTCTGAATATGATGATAATGTTAGAATCTTATCCGGAGCAGCTGATAGTTCACAGGGCTCCAGCTGTGTAAGTCCCGAGGCGGCAAGCTGTACAAGAAAGGAAAAGAGAAACACAGCGCATCCGTGATTCACAGTATCGTTTATTCTTACAATGAAAAAAACACACTTACAAGATAACAGTGTGAAAGAAGCACTTTGCCCACTGGCCTGATGATATAGCCTGCTGTACTCCTCGAGGGAATCCCAGAGACGCCGACCTGCAGCACCTGGTTTCCCACTCCTCTCCGCAGCTAAGTGTAACAAACTTTCCACTGTTCAGCACAGTCCTGACGTTTCCTGTAGGTATCGTGGTTTGCACGATGCAGCTTTGCAGGTGACTTTACACAGCACAGATAAACTGAAAGAGCAAGGATTTACTCTGTGAAAGATCAGCTATCCAGAGGTAGAGGTCACGTGATCAGACTGGAGAGAGCTGAACCCACAGCCTAGAGGGAACAACAATAATCTGCTGTTGGTGACAGCCAGCTGGAGGCTTTAAGATCCAGCCTGCTTTGTCAGCACTAAGTCAAACTTAGTGCTCAACTAAATGTAAATGTGAAAAAACGTATGTAGGACGTACGAAAAGGAGCATAAAAAGAAGTCTGCCTGTGAGCAGAGGAAACGCGTAGGGAGGATGTACCTACAGGAAACATCAGGACTGTGCTGAACAGTGGAAAGTTTGTTACACTTAGCTGCGGAGAGGAGTGGGAAACCAGGGGCTGCAGGTCGGCGTCTCTGGGATTCCCTCGAAGAGTACAGCAGGCTATATCATCAGGCCAGTGGGCAAAGTGCTTCTTTCACACTGTTATCTTGTAAGTGTGTTTTGTTCATGTGTGATTAGCTGTAAGAATAAACCTTACTGTGTATCGCGGATGCACTGTGTTTCTCTTTTCCTTTCTTGTACATGAGGACTTAAACCCTTGATTTTCCAAAGAACTGTACACCAGTCTCAATAAATCATGTATTATTTAGAAGGTAAATTAAAATGAGAACATGGCCTATAAATATAAAAAATGTAAAATAATACTATATCAGAAATCTAGCATTTTGAAATGTACTGCTAATGCACACGTACCCTCTGCAGTGCTGTGCCATATAATAACTTAGGTCTTGCTGACGATCTATAGCACACGAGCAAACAATAAATGTCACAGAATCATTACTGGCGCACGGTGTAAACTTGTCCATAGAGGCGCCTAGCAACCAGTAAAAAGGAGACTTACTGACATGTTTAGGGCTAAGCTAGCACAGCAGTCAAATAACAATGAATTTCTTTGAAAAATGTGTTTATAATGCAATTTATCTATGCACAATTTTATTAGAAACTTGTAGGTTACTTTACTGGGAGAGTTCCATGGTCAGACCCTTCACACACGTGCAGTCACCTGTACCTTGCGTCCCACATGTACACTCACCTGTATTTATATTGTCACATATTTCCTGCTCTGCTGCTTCTGGCATATTACTTAGCCACTGATCTTCTGTTTGTTCTGTGTTACATGAAATCTTAGCATCTTTTTCAACTGGAAAAAAAAAGAATAAATAAAAAAAACCACTATTTACATGGTCTCTATTTAAAAATTAGTTTAGTGTGATACATTGTGTAATTTAAGTTAAATACACCTGAGCCTACATCATTAATAGTCACATCTGGATGAAACAAATTATATAATGACATTAGCACAACAGTAAATACAACCTGTGTCATACAGTAAAGCAAGCTAGCTGGGAATCAGTTACTTTACTCGCTGCAAATACAGCCTCATTGTAACCAATCATAATTCCCACATGAGACGTATTACAGGGTTTTGTGAGGATTTTGAAAATAAAATCCATTCATCTGAGCCCTGCATTCCTTAGACACATCACACACATACACTCACCTGTGCCCTGTATCCCTCAGACACTTCACACACATAGGGGCCTATTTATCATGATGTGAGCGGACATGATCCGATATTGCGGCTCATGTCCGCTGCACATCGATAAATTCTGACAGCATACGCTCTCGCCATTTATCATGGCACCAGCAGTTCTGGTACACTGCTGGTGCAATACTGCCCCCTGCAGGGGGTGTCAATCAACCCAATCGCATTCAATCTGGTTGATTTCAGGTGATGTCTGTCCACCTCCTCAGAGCAGGCCGACAGGTTATGGAGCAGCGGTCTTTAGACCGCTGCTTCATAACTTGTGTTTCTGGCGAGCCTGAAGGCTCACCAGAAACACGGGACATCAAGCTCAATTCGGAGCTTGAAAATTCGGCCTCATACACACAACTGTGACCGGCATCCCTCAGACAATCACACACATGCACACACCTGTGCTCGGCATTCCACATAAACATCACACACGTACACTCACCTGTGCCTGGCATCCCTCAGACACATCACACATGTACACTCACCTGTACCCATCAGACACATCACACATGTACACTCACCTGTGCCCTGTATCCCTCAGATACATCACACATACACTCACCTGTGCCCTGTATCCCTCAGACACATCACACACGTACACTCACCTGTGCCCTGTATCCCTCAGACACATCACACATGTACACTCACCTGTACCCATCAGACACGTCACACATGTACACTCACCTGTGCCCTGTATCCCTCAGACACATCACACATACACTCACCTGTGCCCTGTATCCCTCAGACACATCACACACGTACACTCACCTGTGCCCTGTATCCTTCAGACACATCACACATGTACACTCACCTGTGCCCTGTATCCCTCAGACACATCACACATGTACACTCACCTGTACCCATCAGACACATCACACATGTACACTCACCTGTGCCCTGTATCCCTCAGTCACATCACAGACGTACACTCACCTGTGCCCTGTATTCCTCAGACACATCACACATGTACACTCACCTGTGCCCTGCATCCCTCAGACACATCACACACGTACACTCACCTGTGCCCTGTATCCTTTAGACACATCACACATGTACACTCACCTGTGCCCTGTATCCCTCAGTCACATCACACACGTACACTCACCTGTGCCCTGTATCCCTCAGGCACATCACACACGTACACTCACCTGTACCCTGTATCCCTCAGTCACATCACATACGTACACTCACCTGTGCCCTGTATCCCTCAGACACATCACACACGTACACTCACCTGTGCCCTATATCCCTCAGACACATCACACACGTACACTCACCTGTGCCCTGCATCCCTCAGACATTTCACACATCTACACTCACCTGTGCCCTGCATCCCTCAGATATGCTACACATGTACACTCACCTTACTTGGAGTTCCATGGTCAGACACGTACACACACCTTTGCTCTGCGTCCCTCAGACACATCACACACATGCACTCACCTGTACCCTGCATCCCACAGACAAGTCACACACGTACACTCATCTGTATTTATATTGTCACATATTTCCTGCTCTGCTGCTTCTGGCATATTACTTAGCCACTGATCTTCTGTTTGTTTTGTGTTACATGAAATCTTAGCATCTTTTACACCTAAAAAAAAATAATCAATCAATAAAATCCATATTTACATGGGCTCTATTTAAAAATTAGTTTAGTGTGATATATTGTGCAATTTAAGTTAAAAACACCTGAGCCTACATCAGTAGCAGTCACATCTGGATGAAACAAACCCATATAATAACATTAGCACAACAGTAAATACAACCTGTGTCATACAGTAAAGGGAGTTAGCTGGGAATCAGTTACTTTACTTGCTACAAAATACAGCCTCACTGTAACCAATCAGAATTCCCATATGAGACGTATTACAGGGTTTTGTGAGGTTTTTTAAAACAAAATCCATGCACCCCTCAGACACATCACACACATACACTCAACTGTGCCCTGCATAAGTCAGACATGTCACATGTACACTCACCTGTGCCCTGCATCCCCCCTACATGTCACAAACATACCCTTACCTGTGCCCTGCATCCGTCAGACACATCACACATGTACACTCACCTGTGCCATGCATCCCTCAGACACATCACACATGTACACTCACCTGTGCCATGCATCCCTCAGACACATCACACATGTACACTCACCTGTGCCATGCATCCCTCAGACACATCACATACGTACACTCCATTGTGCCCTGCATCCCCCATACATGTCACACACATGTACACTCACCTGTGCCATGCATCCCTCAGACACATCACATACGTACACTCACATGTGCCCTGCATCCCCCATACATGTCACACACACATGTAAACTCACCTGTACCCTGTATCCCTCAGACACATCACACACGTACACTCACCTGTGCCCTGCATCCCTCAGACACATCACATACGTACACTCACCTGTGCCCTGTATCCCCCATACATGTCACACACATGTAGACTAACCTATGGCCTGCATCCCTCAGACATGTCACACGTACACTCTCCTGTTTCCTACAGACATGTCACAAACGTAGAATCATCTGTGCCCTGCGTCCCTCAGACATGTCCCAGATGTACACTCACCTGTGCCCTGCGTCCATCAGACACATCACACACGTACACTCACCTGTGCCCTGCATCCTTCAGGCATGCCACACACGTACACTCACCTGTGCCACACATCCATCAGACATGTCACACGTACACTCTCCTGTTTCCCACAGGAAAACACGTAAAAGCATCTGTGCCCTGATTCCCACAGACATGTCACAAACGTACACTCACCTGTGCTCTGCGTTCATCAGACACATCACACACATACACTCACCTGTGCCCTGCATCCTTCAGACACATCACACATGTACACTCACCTGTGCCCTGCATCCTTCAGACACATCACACATGTACACTCACTTGTGCCCTGCATCCTTCAGACACATCACACACGTACACTCACCTGTGCCCTGCATCCTTCAGACACATCACACATGTACACTCACCTGTGCCCTGTATCCCTCAGACACATCACACACGTACACTCACCTGTGCCCTGTATCCCTCAGACACATCACACACATACACTCACCTGTGCACTGCATCCCTCAGGCACATCACACACGTACACTCACCTGTGCCCTGCATCCCCCATACATGTCATACAAATACACTCACCTGTGCCCTGCATCCCTCAGACACATCACACACGTACACTCACCTGTGCCCTGCATCCCTCAGACACATCACACACGTACACTCACCTGTGCCCTGTATCCCTCAGACACATCACACACGTACACTCACCTGTGCCCTGTATCCCTCAAACACATCACACACGTACACTCACCTGTGCCCTGTATCCCTCAGACACATCACACATGTACACTCACCTGTGCCCTGTATCCCTCAGACACATCACACATGTACACTCACCTGTGCCCTGTATCCCTCAGACACATCACACATGTACACTCACCTGTGCCCTGTATCCCTCAGACACATCACACACATCACACACATACACTCACCTGTTTCATTCCATACTAGAACAAGATTTGATCACTTTATCTGAAGAAATCAATATAAAGAATCAGAAGGAAACACATTCATATAACAATCTAAATATAAAAAAGAGATAGTTGGACTTAACACTCTAAAAAATAATCCCAATTTGGTAGTTGTCAATTCAGACAAGGGTGGTTCAATAGTGATACTCAATAAAGATCAATATTTAACTGAGGTTTATAGACAACTAAATGATATACATACATATAAGAAATTAACGTTTAATCCTACAATTAAATACCAGAGAGAGTTAAAACATCTACTAGACATAGGATTAGAGGAGTCTATATTGACCGTCAAAACAGGAGAATTAATTTATGTTGAAACACCCAGAGTCCCGGTATTTAAGATCTTACCAAAAATACACAAATCCTTGGAAAATCCCCCAGGGAGGCCAATTATCTCTGCTATTGGCTCCCTGGGAGAGAGATTGGGACAATGGGTTGATGCACAACTTCAGCCAGTTGTACAATCGTTACCAGGTTTCCTCAGAGACACTAAACATTTGTTGAGACTATTACAAAATTTCACATGGAGAGATGGTTACAAATTTGTAACCATCGATGCTTTATCCCTATACTCTTGTATTCCTCATGAGTTGGGGATTAGTGCAGTCAAGAAAATGTTAGAAAAGTATTCAGACTATGACATCAATCTAATTAATTTCATTCTACAAGCCATTTCCTTCTTATTGGAACATAACTTTTTTATCTTTAATGGAGAATTCTTTCTACAATTAAGAGGCACTGCGATGGGGGCAAAATTTGCCCCATCGTATGCGAATCTTTACCTTGCAAACTTTGAAACTGAGACAATATTTAATGAACAGAATGAGTTTAGAGATAACATTAAAATGTACACTAGATACATTGATGATATCTTGATAGTGTGGGATGGCTCCAACCAAGCTTTAGAAAAATTTCTTGATTATCTGAACAATAATGTGGGGAACCTAAGATTTACATCTGAGGCCTCAGAAAACAATATACCATACTTAGATCTAATTTGTCATTCTGAAGATAAAGTAACCACGGAGGTTTACAGAAAAGATATAACAGGCAACACTATACTGAGAGCAGACTCATTACATCCATCACATTTAAAAAAGGGCATACCCAAAGGTCAATATATAAGGCTTAGACGCAATTGTACTAATCTTGAAAATTATTGGAAACATGCTAATGATTTAACATCACGACTTATAGATAGGGGTTATAAGCCTTATGACCTAAAGAAAATATCTGAACAGGTCTCCCATTACAATAGGGACAATCTGTTGAAAGATAATATAAAAAAAAAGTTCAGATAATAGTGGTATAAACTTAGTTACAAAATTCAGTAAACAGTACAATGATATTTGCAACATTATAAAAAAAAAGTTTGCCGATATTAGAAAATGACAAAGATTTACAATCTATTTCTGCCATGTGTAATTTTGTCTCTAAGAGGTCTGAAACTATTGGTGAAAAGATAATGAAGAATGTCAGTTCCAAAAGAAATCAAAATAAGACGAACACAAATAAAAATTGGCTATCCAGAAAAGCTGGTTTCTATAGATGTGGTGGCAGGCCTTGTAAATGCTGTGAATTTGCTAAAACAAGTGACAGTTTTATTTCAACAAACACAGGTAAATCATTTAAAATCAGGGATTGTATAGATTGTAACTCTACATATGTTGTTTACCTTATCACTTGTCTATATTGTAATTTCTTTCATGTAATTAGCAAGAGTCCATGAGCTAGTGACGTATGGGATATACATTCCTACCAGGAGGGGCAAAGTTTCCCAAACCTCAAAATGCCTACAAATACACCCCTCACCACACCCACAAATCAGTTTTACAAATTTTGCCTCCTATGGAGGTGGTGAAGTAAGTTTGTGCTAGATTCTACGTTGATATGCGCTCCGCAGCAGGTTGGAGCCCGGTTTTCCTCTCAGCGTGCAGTGAATGTCAGAGGGATGTGAAGAGAGTATTGCCTATTTGAATTCAATGATCTCCTTCTACGGGGTCTATTTCATAGGTTCTCTGTTATCGGTCGTAGAGATTCATCTCTTACCTCCCTTTTCAGATCGACGATATACTCTTATATATACCATTACCTCTACTGATTCTCGTTTCAGTACTGGTTTGGCTTTCTACTACATGTAGATGAGTGTCCTGGGGTAAGTAAGTCTTATTTTCTGTGACACTCTAAGCTATGGTTGGGCACTTTTATATAAAGTTCTAAATATATGTGTTCAAACATTTATTTGCCTTGATTCAGGATGTTCAACGTTCCTTATTTCAGACAGTCAGTTTCATATTTAGGATAATAATCGTTTTCGTTCCTTTCGTCACAATAAGGAACAAAAGCCTGATCCTTCACCCACAGGAGCGGTATCAGTTTGGAAACCATCTCCAGTCTGGAATAAATCCAAGCCTTTTAGAAAACCAAAGCCAGCTCCAAAGTCCACATGAAGGTGTGGCCCTCATTCCAGCCCAGCAGGTAGGGGGCAGATTACGATTTTTCAAAGAAATTTGGATCAATTCAATTCACAATCTTTGGATTCAGAACATTGTTTCAGAAGGGTACAGAATTGGCTTCAAGATAAGGCCTCCTGCAAAAAGATTTTTTCTTTCCCGTGTCCCAGTAAATCCAGCGAAGGCTCAAGCATTTCTGAAATGTGTTTCAGATCTAGAGTTGGCTGGAGTAATTATGCCAGTTCCAGTTCTGGAACAGGGACTGGGGTTTTATTCAAATCTCTTCATTGTACCAAAGAAGGAGAATTCCTTCAGACCAGTTCTGGATTTAAAAATATTGAATCGTTATGTAAGGATACCAACATTCAAAATGGTAACTATAAGGACTATCCTGCCTTTTGTTCAGCAAGGGCATTATATGTCCACAATAGATTTACAGGATGCATATCTGCATATTCCGATTCATCCAGATCACTTTCAGTTTCTGAGATTCTCTTTCCTAGACAAGCATTACCAGTTTGTGGCTCTGCCGTTTGGCCTAGCAACAGCTCTAAGGATTTTTTCAAAGGTTCTCGGTGCCCTTCTGTCTGTAATCAGAGAACAGGGTATTGTGGTATTTCCTTATTTGGACGATATCTTGGTACTTGCTCAGTCTTCACATTTAGCAGAATCTCATACGAATCGACTTGTATTGTTTCTTCGAGATCATGGTTGGAGGATCAATTTACCGAAAAGTTCATTGATTCCTCAGACAAGGGTAACCTTTTTAGGTTTCCAGATAGATTCAGTGTCCATGACTCTGTCTCTGACAGACCAAGAGACGTCTAAAATTGATTTCAGCTTGTCGAAACCTTCAGTCTCAATTATTCCCTTCGGTAGCCTTATGCATGGAAATTCTAGGTCTTATGACTGCTGCATCGGACGCGATCCCCTTTGCTCGTTTTCACATGCAACCTCTTCAGCTCTGTATGCTGAACCAGTGGTGCAGGGATTACACAAAGATATCTCAAATGATATCTTTAAAACCGTTTGTACGACACTCTCTGACGTGGTGGACAGATCACCATCGTTTAGTTCAGGGGGCTTCTTTTGTTCTTCCGACCTGGACTGTAATTTCAACAGATGCAAGTCTGACAGGTTGGGGAGCTGTTTGGGGGTCTCTGACAGCACAAGGGGTTTGGGAATCTCAGGAGGTGAGATTACCAATCAATATTTTGGAACTCCGTGCAATTTTCAGAGCTCTTCAGTCATGGCCTCTTCTAAAGAGAGAATCGCTCATTTGTTTTCAGACAGACAATGTCACAACTGTGGCATATATCAATCATCAAGGAGGGACTCACAGTCCTCTGGCTATGAAAGAAGTATCTCGAATACTGGTATGGGCAGAATCCAGCTCCTGTCTAATTTCTGCGGTTCATATCCCAGGTATAGACAATTGGGAAGCGGATTATCTCAGTCGCCAAACGCTACATCCGGGCGAATGGTCTCTTCACCCAGAGGTATTTCTTCAGATTGTTCAAATGTGGGGACTTCCAGAAATAGATCTGATGGCTTCTCATCTAAACAAGAAACTTCCCAGGTATCTGTCCAGATCCAGGGATCCTCAGGCGGAAGCAGTGGATGCATTGTCACTTCCTTGGAAGTATCATCCTGCCTATATCTTTCCGCCTCTAGTTCTTCTTCCAAGAGTAATCTCCAAGATTCTGAAGGAATGCTGGTTTGTTCTACTGGTGGCTCCAGCATGGCCTCACAGGTTTTGGTATGCGGATCTTGTCCGGATGGCCTCTTGCCAACCGTGGACTCTTCCGTTAAGACCAGACCTTTTGTCACAAGGTCCTTTTTTCCATCAGGATCTCAAATCCTTAAATTTGAAGGTATGGAGATTGAACGCTTGATTCTTAGTCAAAGAGGTTTCTCTGACTCTGTGATTAATACTATGTTACAGGCTCGTAAATCTGTATCTAGGAAGATATATTATCGAGTTTGGAAGACTTACATTTCTTGGTGTCTTTCTCATCATTTTTCCTGGCATTCTTTTAGAAATCCGAGAATTTTACAGTTTCTTCAGGATGGTTTGGATAAAGGTTTGTCTGCAAGTTCCTTGAAAGGACAAATCTCTGCTCTTTCTGTTCTTTTTCACAGAAAGATTGCTAATCTTCCTGATATTCATTGTTTTGTACAAGCTTTGGTTCGTATAAAACCGGTTATTAAATCAATTTCTCCTCCTTGGAGTTTGAATTTGGTTCTGGGGGCTCTTCAAGCTCCTCCGTTTGAACCTATGCATTCACTGGACATTAAATTACTTTCTTGGAAAATTTTGTTTCTTTTGGCCATCTCTTCTGCTAGAAGAGTTTCGGAATTATCTGCTCTTTCTTGTGAGTCTCCTTTTCTGATTTTTCATCAGGATAAGGCGGTGTTGCGAACTTCTTTTAAATTTTTACCTAAGGTTGTGAATTCTAACAACATTAGTAGAGAAATTGTGGTTCCTTCATTGTGTCCTAATCCTAAGAATTCTAAGGAGAGATCATTGCATTCTTTGGATGTAGTTAGAGCTTTGAAATATTATGTTGAAGCTACTAAGAATTTCCGAAAGACTTCTAGTCTATTTGTTATCTTTTCCGGTTCTAGGAAAGGTCAGAAAGCCTCTGCCATTTCTTTGGCATCTTGGTTGAAATCTTTAATTTATCATGCTTATGTCGAGTCGGGTAAAACTCCGCCTCAAAGGATTACAGTTCATTCTACTAGGTCAGTTTCTACTTCCTGGGCGTTTAGGAATGAAGCTTCGGTTGATCAGATTTGCAAAGCAGCAACTTGGTCTTCTTTGCATACTTTTACTAAATTCTACCATTTTGATGTGTTTTCTTCTTCTGAAGCAGTTTTTGGTAGAAAAGTACTTCAGGCAGCTGTTTCAGTCTGATTCTTCTGCTTATAATTTCAGTTTTTTTTCATTATAAGATTTAATCTTTATTTTGGGTGTGGATTATTTTCAGCGGAATTGGCTGTCTTTATTTTATCCCTCCCTCTCTAGTGACTCTTGCGTGGAAGATCCACATCTTGGGTAGTCTTTATCCCATACGTCACTAGCTCATGGACTCTTGCTAATTACATGAAAGAAAACATAATTTATGTAAGAACTTACCTGATAAATTAATTTCTTTAATATTAGCAAGAGTCCATGAGGCCCACCCTTTTTGTGGTGGTTATGATTTTTTTGTATAAAGCACAATTATTCCAATTCCTTATTTTTTATGCTTTCGCACTTTTTTCTTATCACCCCACTTCTTGGCTATTCGTTAAACTGATTTGTGGGTGTGGTGAGGGGTGTATTTGTAGGCATTTTGAGGTTTGGGAAACTTTGCCCCTCCTTGTAGGAATGTATATCCCATACGTCACTAGCTCATGGACTCTTGCTAATATGAAAGAAATTAATTTATCAGGTAAGTTCTTACATAAATTATGTTTTTCAATATGTAGGACTCACTTCGAGATTACTAAAGGACAGGATAAGGGAACATTTACTATCAATAGAGGCAGAAATACCTAAGACACCAGTGGCTAAACACTTTGCACTCCATGATAGTAGTTTATGCTATTTTAGTTTCCAAGGAATAGAACATGTTTCCTTGGGAATACGTGGAGGAGACAGATATCAAGCTTTAAGTAGAAAGGAAGTGTTCTGGATCTATACATTAAGAACTGGATCCCCCAATGGTATGAACAAGATTAGCGATGTCAAATTGCTTATAGATAGGAATTAGATATAATTATTCCAGTCCATGTTAGATCTTATATTATTTATATATAAATTAAATCTGACATAGATTTAGCATTTTGGGTTTTGCTAAGTGTCTATGTGACACATGTGATTATACAACAACAGATATCCCATATAGTATAATGTTCTCTGTTGAAAACTGATATGATGTTCGGGGAATAAATATGCAGAGATTGACAGTTATCAATTATTATATGGCATTTGACGTTTATACTGTATTCATATGTAATATGTGCAACCTCTGTGTGTTTCTTTTCCCATCATCATTTAAAATCACATTGTATGAAAAAATTGTTTTGCATTATTTCTATTCTCTTTATTAATGTTTTACATTTTAAATGAGCTTTCTTAATAGTTGTTATAGGATTGTGTATATTTGTGTATGAAGTATAGTGATTATTGCAATGGAGGTACTGAATGTGTTAAACCTGAAAAAGTGTTGAACAAGTTGCAATTGGCTGAAATACCTCTTACCTTGACTATTTAACAGCTGTGAGTAACGCTTGTTTATTAGCTCTGATGAACTGCCTCTGAGGCAGGAAACGCCTCAGCTGTGTCCTGTGCTGTGCTGTGCCTTTATGCTGGTTTTAAACAGATGAAATAAAGGATCGTTTTTATACTATATACCTTCTCTCCTTGCTCATTTTCAGTGAGATCGCTACTAAATTTGGTGCTACACTCACCTGTACCCTGTATCCCTCAGACACATCACATATGTACACTCACCTGTGCCCTACTGCCCTGTATCCCTCAGACACATCACATATGTACACTCACCTGTACCCTACTGCCCTGTATCCCTCAGACACATCACATATGTACACTCACCTGTGTCCTGCATCCCCCATATGTCATACAAATACACTCAGCTGTGCTCTACTGCCCTGTATCCCTCAGACACATCACATATGTACACTCACCTGTGCCCTACTGCCCTGTATCCCTCAGACACATCACATATGTACACTCACCTGTGCCCTACTGCCCTGTATCCCTCAGACACATCACATATGTACACTCACCTGTGCCCTGCATCCCCCATATGTCATACAAATACACTCACCTGTGCCCTACTGCCCTGTATCCCTCAGACACATCACATATGTACACTCACCTGTGCCCTACTGCCCTGTATCCCTCAGACACATCACATATGTACACTCACCTGTGTCCTGCATCCCCCATATGTCATACAAATACACTCAGCTGTGCTCTACTGCCCTGTATCCCTCAGACACATCACATATGTACACTCACCTGTGCCCTACTGCCCTGTATCCCTCAGACACATCACATATGTACACTCACCTGTGCCCTACTGCCCTGTATCCCTCAGACACATCACATATGTACACTCACCTGTGCCCTGCATCCCCCATATGCCATACAAATACATTCACCTGTGCCCTGCTTCCCACAGATTCACGTCACACTAGTACACCTACCTGTACTTATATTGTCACATATTCCCTGCTCTGCAGCTTCTGTCATATTACTTAGCCACTGATCTTCTGTTTGTTCCGTGTTACATACAATTTTAGCATTGTTTACATCTGAAAAAATATCAGTAATAGAAATAAATAAATAAATCATTCTTTGCATGGTATCTTTATAAAAGTTAGTTTAAATTTTTTTTGAAAAAACTGTGGAATTTAAGTTAAATAAACCTGAGCCTACATCAGTAGCAGTCACATCTGGAAGAAACATCCCATGAAATGACATCAGCACAACAGTAAATACAACCTGTGTCATACAGTAAAGGGAGTTAGCTGGGAATCAGTTACTTTACTTGCTGCAAATACAGCCTCACTGTAACCAATCAGAATTCCCATATGAGACGCATTACAGGGTATTGTGAGGTTTTAAAAATAAAATCCATTTCCCACTGGTTATTAAAACCCCACTATAGCCCATTTAATGATCTTAACTTGTATTGCCTGTGTGAGAGAGAGAGTACCACAGTGATATGATAGAGACATCAGATATATAAAGGGATTTATATAGTTCAAGACAAAGGCATTTTCTCTTAGAGTAAAAATAATAGGAATAATGCAAGTTATCAAGTTTAACCTTTTCACCACTGAGCCATTTCATACCCTGTTAACCAACGCGCCACTCGTAATCTGGCCCTAAATGGATCTAAAATAAATGTTTCACCCACGGGCTGCATCCCTGCATTTGCACGTGCGTCTTCACAGCTCATTAGAATATGCAATTCAACTGCGTACACTATTGTACATTTTCATAGTCATCGCTGCTGCCACTTCTCAACTGGGTATTTATCACTAATAATAATTAGTTGGTTCTGTCTTTAATGTTGTGGCTTGCTGGCAAAGTTCAATGTCCCTTTAAAATTATCCACGTAAAAATAAATATTACAAAGCTGTTTCTCTGCTGGTCTTTCACATGTATTATAGAAGGTTTAAGTACAATGCCCCTTTAACTCACAATATACAGACAGGACATACAGATGAGCAGATCATATAGTGCTGTGAGATTTATTTTATGCTCCTACAAAGTGCTACTGACGTCTCTGCAGCTGATCAGATGACAACAGTAATGATTATACTCAGATATAAATGACAGCAGCTGTATAGGGCTTGGCTGTCATGTGATCAGGATAACTAAACACTAGGCAGTGAGTATCAGGCTATATTGTACTGTGACACTCAGTGTGTGATTGAGGTGACACCCTGACTGGTGATATAATGTACAGCACTTACAGACAATAAGCTATAAACACCAGGCAATACCCCATAAACAGAAGACACGTCACACACGTGCACTTACCTTCACTGTCACACACGTGCACTTACCTTCATTTTCACTGTCACACACGTGCACTTACCTTCACTGTCACACACATGAACTTACCTTCACTGTCACACACATGCACTTACCTTCACTGTCACACACGAGCACTTACCTTCACTGTCACACACGTGCACTTACCTTCACTGTCACACACGTGCACTTACCTTCACTGTCACACACGTGCACTTACCTTCACTGTCACACACGTGCACTTACCTTCACTGTCACACACGTGCACTTACCTTCACTGTCACTGTCACACATTTCCTGCAATGGAGCTTCCAGCTGACACATTACACTCAGATACTCTGCTTTGACATCTACATCAGTATTAATGTCATATGAGGAAGAACTTCTTTACAGAAAGAGTGATTGATTTATGGAATAAACTTCCTCAAGAGGTAGTAATGACAAACACTGTGGGGGACTTTAAAAATGCCTGGGACAAGCATAGGCCATCCTACTGAACTATTGAACATCCCTAGCTTGTTACATCAAGCTTAGCTTGTTAGATCATAGCAGCACTGTGTGTAGTTCCCTAAGTGTGCTAGTTCATAAGTGTAGAGAGAGTTATAACAACGGAGTTAGACAAAGGAGTGGACAACAGAAATAAGTACTATCAAATTCCAACAATTAAATGCAAACATGCTACACTTTCTAATCTCTGCTTTAACCTTTTCCTCCCTTCTCTTTAAAGTCACAACTCTTCCATTCACAAACAGCACTCAGAACATTCATATTTCTCCTTCCCTTCTACCTTCCCCCCTCTACAACACACATGAACTTTATTCCTATCTCACATCCCTCAGCCAGCCATGCTTTACTGATCCTAAACTTAAACACTCACATAAGACACATTCTCATCTCCTTTCACTCACCATCTTTCTTCTTCTTGCAGCTGGGGATGTCTCGCCTAACCCAGGTCCACCCTCTGCTTCCCTCAGATCACTACCCCAAATGTCACCTCACACACCTTGCACACGTAACCCTCTAAACCTCATTAACTGCACCTCTATTAGTACACCCCAATTCTCGTGTGCCCTTTGGAATGCACGCTCAGTATGCAATAAGCTTACATCTATTCACGACCTATTTATTTCTCGTGCACTTAACCTGTTAGCCCTCACTGAAACTTGGCTTTCCTCCTCTAACACAACTGCTGTAGCCTCTCTGTCCTATGGCGGCCTGCACTTCAGTCACACTCCCAGGCCTGGAGACAAACAAGGAGGAGGAGGAGGAATTCTCCTGTCTCCTCACAGTACCTTTCACTGCATTCCTTCACCCCCCTCTCTTTCCTTCTCCACTTTTGAAGTTCACGCTATCCGCCTCTTCTCCCCTATAGCTCTTCGTGTTGCAGTTATCTATCGGCCCCCTGGCCCAGCATCACAATTTTTGGACCACTTTGAAGCCTGGCTTCCACATTTTCTCTCTTCTAATGTCCCCTCTCTCATCTTAGGGGACTTCAACATACCCCTTGATAAGCCTAACACACCTGCTGCCTCTAAACTTCTATCCCTTACCACCTCTTTAGGCCTGTCCCAGTGGACAACATCTCCAACACACTGTGAAGGCAACTCCATAGACCTGGTCTTCACAAATCTCTGTGCTGTTTCCAACTCCCTTAACTTTCCCTTTCCTCTCTCTGACCACCATCTATTAACTTTCTCTCTCACTCTACCTGCTAAATCTTTGCAAGCCCCCAAAAAACTGCTACCTCACAGGAATTTAAATGACTTGGATCTCACAGACTTTTCCACTCAACTGAGTCCTCTGCTCTCTGACATTTCATCCGACTCTTGTCCAACCCTCGTGACTCTACAGTATAATTCGGCACTAAAATCAACACTTGACAAAACTGCACCCTCCAGTCTTCGACGTACATCAATCACTCGACGGCAACCGTGGCACACTAAACAGACCAGATATCTTCAGCGATGCTCACGGGCCGCTGAACGGCAGTGGAGGAAATCACACACCTTTGCTGATTTCCAACATTATAAATTCACCCTTAAGTCCTACAGCTCTGCGCTCAGCCTGGCAAAACAAGTCTATTTCTCCTCTCTCGTGTCATCTCACGCATCCAACCCCAGAAAGGTGTTCTCAACCTTTAACTCCCTTCTACGTCCGCCTGCCCCCCCGCCCACTACCAACCTCACTGCTCAAATTATTGCTGATCACTTCAAAAATAAAATTGACACCATTAGAAAAGAGATCTGCACCTCGCACCCGCAAACCCAGCAATCCTACCCACCCCTTCTATTAACAAAAATCTATGCTATTTCACTCCTGTAACAGAGGAAGAAGTCTCTGCACTCCTATCCTCGGCTCATCTCACAACCTGCCCACTTGACCCTATTCCTTCACAACTTATTCCCCCTCTCTCTGCTTCACTAATCCATACCCTAACTCATCTCTTTAACCAATCCCTCACTGCTGGCACATTTCCTGACACATTCAAGCATGCGTCAATCATACCAATCCTAAAAAAGCCCTCGCTTGACCCCTCCACGCCTTCTAACTATCGACCGGTCTCCTTACTTCCCTTTGCTTCAAAATTATTGGAACGACTAGTCTATAATCGGCTAACTCAATTTCTCACAACTAACTCCTTACTTGATCCACTACAATCTGGTTTCCGCCCTAAACACTCAACAGAAACCGCTCTTGCTAAAGTAACAAATGACCTGTTATCAGCCAAAGCAAAAGGCCATTACTCATTACTAATTCTTCTTGACCTGTCCGCAGCTTTTGACACAGTTGACCATCCTCTCCTCCTAAAAATACTACATTCATTTGGCATCCGAGACAAAGCCCTCTCCTGGTTTGCAATATATCTTTCAAACCGCTCGTTTTCAGTTTCCTTTAACAACATATCTTGTGATCCTATGCCTCTCTCAGTTGGAGTACCGCAAGGCTCTGTCTTAGGTCCCTTGCTTTTCTCGCTTTATACATCCTGCCTTGGAAAACTTATAGCCTCCTTTGGATTCCAGTACCACCTATATGCTGATGATACCCAAATCTATCTTTCCTCTCCTGATATCTCTCCCTCTTTACTCAACCAGATTTCTGACTGCCTCTCTGCAATTTTCTCTTGGATGTCTTCACACTACCTCCAACTCAATCTGTCCAAAACTGAGCTGCTTCTTATTCCCCCCTCTTCGAGACATCCGACACCTGACATTTCTCTGATGGTTGGAGACTCTACTCTCAACACCTCACCCCAGGTCCGCTGCCTTGGGGTCACACTAGACTCAGAACTCACATTCAACCCACATATATAAACGCTTACCAAATCCTGCCGGTCACACCTACGCAACATTTCCAGAATTCGTCCCTTCCTTACTCAAAATACTACAAAAATACTTATTCATTCCCTCATCCTGTCACGCATTGATTATTGCAATCTACTCTTAAATGGCCTTCCAAAACACCGCCTCTCCTCCCTCCAATCTATTATGAATGCTTCTGCTAGACTCATCCACCTAAGCCGACGATCTACATCAGCTGCTCCGCTCTGCCAGTCTCTACACTGGCTCCCCATACACTCCAGAATACAATTTAAAGTATTAGCCCTAACCTACAAAGCACTCAACAGTCTAACTCCCAACTATATCTCCTCTCTCATCGTGAAATACTCCCCATCCCGTCCTCTTCGATCATCTGACCTACGTCTCTACACTCCTGTTATCTCTACATCCCACTCCCGCCTCCAAGACTTCGCACGTGCTGCTCCTGTCCTCTGGAACTCTCTACCCCGCTCCATCAGACTGTCTCCAACCTTGTATAGCTTCAGAAGATCCTTGAAAACCCACCTATTCAGAGAGGCTTACCATCTCTCCTCCATCCCGCATCCGAACCAAGCTAATACATGTACATGAACTGCCTGACTCACTGCTGCAAATACAACGATGTAACAAGCTACCCCAACCTTATGTCTCTGCACCCTAAACCTATAGACTGTGAGCTCTCCGGAGCAGGGCCCTCTTCCTCCTGTGCTAGATTTGTTTAGTCTTGTTATGTTTTGTATTGTATCACAAATCTTTGTCATTGTATACCCCTATCATTGTACCCAGCGCTACGGAATTTGGCGGCGCTATACAAATAAATGATAATAATAATAATCCTACGAACTAGATAGGTTTATACTGTTAGGTAATATCTGGCAGAGTTGCTGGGCCTATGGCTCTTATCTTCCGTCAATATCTATGTTTCTATGTCAGAACATTTATTGCAGACAACATTTAATAGTTTAGGATTTTATCTCACCCCAAAGGCAACTAATATTTAACACAGTAATGGGTACTTAATTGCCATACACTTAAAGGAAAAGTCTACTTGAAAATTGTTATTGTTTAAAAATAGACAATGCCTTTATTAGCCATTCAACAGTTTTGCATAACTAACACGGTTATATTAGTATACTTTTTACCTCTGTGATCACCTTGTAGATGGCCCCCTTATCTCAGTTTCTTTCACAATCATGCATTTCAGCTAATTAGTGCTGCTCCTGCATAGTTATTATCAATCTACACGGGAGTGAGCACAATGTTATCCATATGAACTAGCACTGTAAGGCTATAAAAAGCTAATAAAAGGCACGGATATAAGATGACTTGCAGGGGCTTAGAAACAGGTAAACTGAGGCTATAAAGTATAGATCTTAGATACACTTGTTATCACTAATGTATACAAAATTGTCTCATTTGAAGATGATGTAATGGAGAAAATATGCTTATTATTACAGCCAGTGTTATTATCCATGTATAATTGTATTCACTGAAAACTTCTATACAAATATTTCAGTATAAAGTATATTAATATAACAATGTTAGTTATGCAAAGCTGGGGAATGGGTAGTAAATATAACAAAAACAAAATGTTTTATATTCTCACTGTGACAGTGAGAAATGTGATAATAAGGATAAGGTAACTATAAAAGTACTATATCCGGTGCCACCCTCTGTAAATATGAAGACCTAAAAAATAACCAAGAGAAAGAAGGGGGCTAAAGCACTCACTATCAGTATTATGCTTGAGTAAGCTGATAAAATATAACTTTTAATATATGCTATTAAAATCTATTAGTAACCAGTATGTAACTGTCCTTAAAAGGACAATTCCACTACATAAAACAGTGGAGCTATTTATTCTCATGTTTCCTGGCCGATAACTGGATATGTCGACTTCAGGTGACGGTGGTGAAGAGCACACCGAGAGCTATAGCAAATAGACTTGTTTCAAACAGTATCAAGGTCCTTTTTCAATATTAGTTAGACAAACCGAGTGTCCAAATCCAGTGTTTTATATAGGGAAAGAACCACCATTAACGGCCGCCAATTGTGGCTTAGCATACACGCCCCCTCATAACGTCAGACTTGCATCTGCCATTGGTCATGCTAAGGGGGCGTGTGCCTATCAGGTCGATATTCCTTCAATGCAGGCATGAAGAATTCACTGATATTGTGTCTAACGCTGCGTTTATTTATGCCGACTGCAGTGCTAAAATTAAACAAAGCTATTTATATGTGAAATCCAGAGATAATTATAGATGGGCAAAATGTATATCTGGGGAGTATAGCCCTAAGATATTCCATCTTATGTGCAGGTCTAGCTGTAAAGCTTGCAATAACAGCTACATTTTAGCAACAATATGTATAGATTGAAACAACATAGCTCTAATTTATTTTCCTTATTATACCTCAATGCGGATTTGTCATATTTATAAATAAAGGTTTATATTCACAAAATGTTTATAATGGCCTGATGATTCAAATCAGCACAGTCTTCCATAATTTTACAATTCCAAAGGCATATTTAGCCTGCCTATAAGACTAATAATGAGGTACTAATTCATATTGTATTTTGTACGCTAGTGACCTAGATGGGTATCATTTATAAAAACACTAGATTGAGATATAATCCCCAATTATTTAGTATTCATAAATATACCCAATAATTATTATTCCTATTCATGCCATACAGTATCATTGAATATAGTGGGAATATCCATTTAGTCTCCTTTTGTAACAGAATTGGTTCTATGTTTCCTGCTCTTTCTAGACCCCAACATTTAAAACTTTTTGTATTAGAGTTATGACATGTTAGGAAATGTCTAGCAAAGTAGTAAAGGCATTATATAGCTTTTAAACAAAAAAAATAAATAAAGTAGATTGTCCCTTTAATATTTAGGGCATATTGAGGTTGATCAATAACATCAAAAATGTAATTTTATTAGATTTGTAAATTTAGATGTTACGTTAAATATTTAAAATATATTGCAAATTTGAAGGTATGAGTATGAGGCATACACACCCAAAACATATTTCATAACTTAAAAGGAACATTCCAGCCAAAATTAGAATCCACATGGATGCATTTTGAATAGAAACATTTTTGTAATATAGATGTATTAGCGAAAATGCTTCTAATAAAAGCTATTGCTGTTTCAAACATGTATTTCAGTATGCACTGTGCACCAGCATTTTAAACACAGCCTAAAGTGCTTTTACCATCTGGTAATGACTCAATTTGTTAATTGCTGACATGATACAATTCCCGCAGGTGCTCTGAGCAGCTGTAGAATTTAAAATGCTGGTGCACAATGAAAATCCAGCTATGCTTCACATGCACGTGCAGAAAAAAATAATAACACTAAAACAGTGAAAACTTTTACTATAAGTATTTTTGCTTATTCTTGTATAGCGCAAAAATGTTTCAATTCAGAGATTTAATTAATCTATGAGCATTTAAATTTTGACCGGAATGTCCCTTTAAATTTATATATAATAGTCTATAGATTAAATATTGTTCCACTACTGTCATTGTATTAAAAGGATATTTACAGTATATTACAAAGTACCAGATGCCAATTTATTCCTATATTTAATCTTTATTAATGGCCCAAATGTCTGAGTTCACAATAAAATAAAAGTTTCAAGAATACCATTTAATGAACTAGAAGAGAGAGGGCATGTGTGTATCATTTACATGAAGCAGAGGGTGAAGAAAGAAAAAGGGAAGATAGGGCATGCGTGTGTACCATTTACATGAAGCAGAGGGTGACAGAGAGCATGCGTGTGTACTATTCACATGAAGCAGAGGGTGTGAGAGGGCATGTGTGTGTACCATTCACATGATGCAGAGGGTGTGAGAGGGCATGCGTGTGTACCATTCACATGACGCAGAGGGTGAGAGAGGGCATGTGTGTGTACCATTCACATGATGCAGAGGGTGAGAGAGGGCATGCGTGTGTACCATTCACATGATGCAGAGGCTGAGAGAGGACATGCGTGTGTACCATTCACATGACGCAGAGGGTGACAGAGGGCATGCGTGTGTACCATTCACATGACGCAGAGGGTGACAGAGGGCATGCATGTGTACTATTCACATGAAGCAGAGGGTGAGAGAGGGAATGCGTGTGTACCATTCACATGACGCAGAGGGTGAGAGAGGGCATGTGTGTGTGCCATTTACATGAATCAGAGGGTGAGAGAGAAGGGAAGAGAGGGCATGTGTGTGTATCATTTACATGAAGCAGAGGGTGAGAGAGAAGGGAAGAGAGGGCATGTGTGTGTATCATTCACATGAAGCAGAGGGTGAGAGAGAAGGAAGAGAGGGCGTGTGCGTGTACCATTTACATGAAGCAGAGGATAAGAGAGAAGGAAGAGAGGGCATGTGTGTGTGTATCATTTACATGAAGCAGAGGGTGAGAGAGAAGGGAAGAGAGGGCATGTGTGTGTAGCATTTACATGAATCAGAGGATAAGAGAGAAGGGAAGAGAGGGCATGTGTGTGTATCATTTACATGAAGCAGAGGGTGAGAGAGAGAAGAGAAGAGAGGGCATGTGTGTGTGTATCATTTACATGAAGCAGAGGGTGAGAGAGAAGGAAGAGAGGGCATGTGTGTGTATCATTTACATGAAGCAGAGGATAAGAGAGAAGGAAGAGAGGGCATGTGTGTGTACCATTTACATGAAGCAGAGGGTGAGAGTGAAGGGAAGAGAGGGCATGTGTGTGTATCATTTACATGAAGCAGAGGATAAGAGAGAAGGAAGAGAGGGCATGTGTGTGTACCATTTACATGAAGCAGAGGGTGAGAGTGAAGGGAAGAGAGGGCATGTGTGTGTATCATTTACATGAAGCAGAGGGTGAGAGAGAAGGGAAGAGAGGGCATGTGTGTGTATCATTTACATGAAGCAGAGGGTGAGAGAGAAGGAAGAGAGGGCATGTGTGTGTATCATTTACATGAAGCAGAGGGTGAGAGAGAAGGGAAGAGAGGGCATGTGTGTGTATCATTTACATGAAGCAGAGGGTGAGAGAGAAGGAAGAGAGGGCATGTGTGTGTATCATTTACATGAATCAGAGGGTGAGAGAGAAGGAAGAGAGGGCGTGTGTGTGTGTATTATTTACATGAAGCGGAGGGTGAGAGAGAAGGGAAGAGAGGGCATGTGTGTGTATCATTTACATGAAGCAGTGGGTAAGAGAGAAGGGAAGAGAGGGCATGTGTGTGTATCATTTACATGAAGCAGAGGGTGAGAGAGAAGAGAAGAGAGGGCATGTGTGTGTGTATTATTTACATGAAGCGGAGGGTGAGAGAGAAGTGAAGAGAGGGCATGTGTGTGTATCATTTACATGAAGCAGAGGGTGAGAGAGAAGGGAAGAGAGGGCATGTGTGTGTGTACCATTTACATGAAGCAGAGGGTGAGAGAGAAGGGAAGAGAGGGCATGTGTGTGTACCATTTACATGAAGCAGAGGGTGAGAGAGAAGGGAAGAGAGGGCATGTGTGTGTGTACCATTTACATGAAGCAGAGGGTGAGAGAGAAGGGAAGAGAGGGCATGTGTGTGTGTACCATTTACATGAAGCAGAGGGTGAGAGAGAAGGGAAGAGAGGGCATGTGTGTGTGTACCATTTACATGACGCAGAGGGTGAGAGAGAAGGGAAGAGAGGGCTTGTGTGTGTGTACCATTTACATGAAGCAGAGGGTGAGAGAGAAGGGAAGAGAGGGCATGTGTGTGTGTACCATTTACATGAAGCAGAGGGTGAGAGAGAAGGGAAGAGAGGGCATGTGTGTGTGTACCATTTACATGAAGCAGAGGGTGAGAGAGAAGGGAAGAGAGGGCATGTGTGTGTGTACCATTTACATGAAGCAGAGGGTGAGAGAGAAGGGAAGAGAGGGCATGTGTGTGTACCATTTACATGAAGCAGAGGGTGAGAGAGAAGGAAGAGAGGGGGCATGTGTGTGTATCATTTACATGAAGCAGAGGGTGAGAGAGAAGGGAAGAGAGGGCATGTGTGTGTACCATTTACATAAATCAGAGGGTGAGAGAGAAGAGAAGAGAGGGAATGTGTGTGTATCATTTACATAAATCAGAGGGTAAGAGAGAAGGAAGAGAGGGCATGTGTGTGTATCATTTACATGAAGCAGAGGGTGAGAGAGAAGGGAGAGGGCATATGTGTGTACCATTTACATAAATCAGAGGGTGAGAGAGAAGGGAAGAGAGGGAATGTGTGTGTATCATTTACATAAATCAGAGGGTAAGAGAGAAGGAAGAGAGGGCATGTGTGTGTATCATTTACATGAAGCAGAGGGTGAGAGAGAAGGAAGAGAGAGCATGTGTGTGTATCATTTACATGAAGCAGAGGGTGAGAGAGAAGGAAGAGAAGGCATGTGTGTGTGTATCATTTACATGAAGCAGAGGGTGAGAGAGAAGGAAGAGAGGGCATGTGTGTGTGTATCATTTACATGAAGCAGAGTGTGAGAGAGAAGGAAGAGAGGGCATGTGTGTGTATCATTTACATAAATAAGAGGGTGAGAGAGAAGGGAAGAGAGGACATATCTGTACCATTTACATGAATCAGAGGGTGAGAGTGAAGAGAATAGAGAGCATGTGTGTGTACAATTTACATGAAGCAGAGGGTGAGAGAGAAGAAAGGACAAGGTAGGGGTGTGAACCAAATAGATTTTATTATTACAATCTGTCTGTACTGAGGCTCATCATTAACATAGGAGGAAAACATTTTATAATCTGAGTTTTCTAACTGTGAACCTTATACCATAGATCACTCACCTGCAGAGACATCTGATGGCTGAATAATCTGTACAAGTTCAGTAGCTCCTGTGTCTAGATTTTCATCTCTGTGTCCTGTTAGTTCTAATAAATAAAATGAGTTTTTTTGAATAAATGGATTTAAGTGCAGTTATCTCACACAAACTGATTATACAGTAATATTACACAACACATCAATATTAGAAAACATTACTAGTAGCTTCTGCCATAGATCTGTTACCTGCAGAGACGTCTGATGGGGTCTCCACTGGCTGAATATTCTGTACAAGTTCTCTATGTGCTCCTGTGTCTAGATTTTCATCTCTGTGACCTGTTAGTTCTAATAAAGAATAAAATGAGTTTATTTTGTTAAATGGATATGAAACAATTTATATATATTTAAATGTATTCAATTAAGAACAAAACAAAGCATCTGTTTTGCACTTAAACATTTACATATATAAATGAATATACAAATTGCTTTAGCAGTAATTCCTCTTGACCCTTTAACTGTGTTTTTATTATTTTTGTTGGGTATAACATTAGTTTATAATCAGACAGCTTATTAGATCACATGTGACAGATTCACTGTAGATTTGCTCTGTGTCAGTCACGTCAGTAGTGTATGAGCACTTCCCGAGTGAGATATTTATTACTACACAGCGTTACCTGAGCTCTCATTTCCTGGGATCTCCATAGTCCTTAGTGCTTGGTGAGTCTCCATCATGACGTCCTTGTAAAGCTCCTTGTGTCCCTCTATATACTCCCACTCCTTCATAGAGAAATACACAGCAACATCATCAGACTTTATAGGAACCTGAAACACACACAACTCATTCAGTACTGACACAGGGACTGGTTCTGTCACACACTTTTACTGACAGAGCCAGGATAATGTTACTGAGAACATACAGAGACACAGACAGCTGGTAGGAAATACACACAGGGCCAGATGGGTCAGTAAAGTGAGTCACTGTGTATAATGTCACATTCCCCAGCAGTACTCACCTCTCCGCTCAGCTGTTGTATGCTGCTGTGGGAGGGCCTCTTCTTCACAATAATGTATTCCTATAATATGTATGAGAAAGCTCATCAGACTCCATTTGCCTGGACTAACAAGTTCTTGCTTACTTCTCTCGATCATCACAAAACATAAATAAAATATAGTGGATAATTCTGTGTGGCCTATATGGATAAAAGCGGCTAAAGACTGAGGACATGAGCCCAAGAACATCAACATTGCTGGAACATTTGAGAGGGTGTGATGGGGGGGCAAAATGTTGAGCCCTTGGTTGATAGAAGGTTCCATTGGTGCTAGGGTCCCTTGGGTTTTAAGCCTTTTTGTAGTTGGGGTCATGCAGAGGGGCCTTTAGGGTCTGGGGTGAGTTTTTGCAATAGAGGTCATGTAGTAGGGCTTTGTATGAGTGGGCTTTTTCTTTATGGTGGGAGGGGTCTTGGATGCTAGGATTAGTATATATATATTTTTTTTTGCTGGAAGAGGATTTGTATAGGAGGGTTGTGCAGATGAGTGAGCTTAAATGGACAGTCTACTTGATTTTTTTTACTATTTAAAAAGATAGATAGATAACACCTTTACTACCAATTCCCCATCTTTGCATAACTAACAATGTAATATACTTTATAACCACTAAAACTCTAAATCTCTGCCTGTGTCTAAGCCCCTGCAGGTCGCCTCTTATCTCAGTGCTTTTTATTAGCTTTTCACAGCAAGACAGTGCTATTCCATGCGTGACATATAGATATCATTGTGCTCACTCCTATGGAGTTATGCAGGAACCAGCACTAGTTGGTGAAACCGCAAGTTTGTAAAAAGCACTGAGATAAGTGGCAGTCTGCAGAGGCTTAGATACAGGTAATAATAAAGCAAAAAGGATATTTGTATAACAGTGATGGTTATGCAAAACTGGTGAATATGTTAAAACAATAGCAATTTTCAAGTAGAACGTACCTTTAAGTTAGTGTTATGGTCTGGCTGAACTGAAGTTAAGGTTAGTGTCACGTATTTCTATTGATAAGCTAACTCAAAAACGTAATACAGCTGGTCTTGCCTTACCCAATATTAATTTCTACAATCTGGCAGCCTTAGTCAAAATTGCAATTGACTGGCTAGCAGAATCTAATTGGTTTTCCTCAAATGATATTGAAAGTCATATTATCTATCCCTTCTCTTTAAAAACTATCTTACATAATCCACCAAGTAAAATTCCTGGTAATGTTGCCAGCCTAATTACCTAATTACCATTAATAATATAGTGGAAATACCCAGAAAATATTTAAGACATGGGAAGAGAAGGGCCTGAAATATTTACACCAATTTTCACTGGATACGGGTCAGATAGTAAGATTTGATTCTCTTATAAAGCAATTTGATCTCCCGAGAAACAGTCTGTTTGCCTATTTGCAAATACGTCATTTTATTAATAGTAAGGATTGGGTACCTGATAGTAGTGGTTCATGGTCAGATATTAGAACATGTATTCAAAAATCTGTTGGGGGAACTACATCTATATCTTTGATATATAACATTATGCTGGCTAAACAGAGCCAAATTTTTTTAGATAAAATATGTAATACATGTACACCTTATTTCCCAGGTATGAACCATGAGAAGATTAAGACAAGTTTCTCTGTATTAGGTAAATACAGGGTTTCAATAAATTGGAAAGAATCTCACATGAAATTACTGAACAATTATTATTTTACCCCCGCTAGATTGAAAAGAATGTTTTTAGTACAATCATTTCTATGCCCACGCTGTTCATATTTAAATGCAGACATTCTACATATGTTTGGTCTTTGCCCAAAGATCTTCCAATTTTGGAACAAGGTCACCTATTGGTTTAATAAAAACTATGGGGTTGATGTCTCTATTGGGCTTGAAGAGATTATATTTCTTGAAGCCCAAATAGATAATCAAAATCCTTATAGAAATATACTGAATACAGTAATCTTGTTGTCCAGACATCTAATATTGAAAGCCTGGAAGAGTAGAACAGCTCCTAGTTTCTCACTTTTTATTAGAGAAATACAGAATCAGATCATTTTTGAATCATTCCACACACAATTGTTAGGGGAACAAAAAATATTTTTTTTTAGTAGGATGGCTCCCTATAATTAAAACTTACCCTCACCAAATCCAAAAACGTATATTGAATCCTTTTTTGAGTTCTAATAGTTTTGCCGAATTGGTGTTATTAGATGAATTCCCTGCATCATGGATCTCTCTATATAGAGAAATATACTAATAGTTATAAAATCAGTAAGCTAACTCATGTTCTGGAGTAGCGTGACATAATCTGGGGTCAATGTTAGGGGAGACAGGGGGGTAGGGATTCTATTTTATTTTTAGGTTTTGTGTTTTTTGCTTCCCCCCCTATTTTTATTTTTTATTTTTTTGTTTGTTAAACCTCTGATGTCTAAGATTTTTTACTTAAAAAACGCATGTTCATTTTTTTCTTAACTTTTGTATCCTACGTTTGGATTGTATTAATAAATATATAATGACTTACATTGTATCTGACTTAGGGCCCAAGTAGGATAGGTTGATACACACTACTTTTCTATGTATTGCTATAGATATATTATGTTTCCTTTGGTTTTGATTTATTTTTAAGGCATGCCGCAAGTTCCAAAGAAAATGGTAATATGAGGATTAATTTTAGTTGACAGAAAAAGCAATGTAATCTATGACAATAGTTTTCTAGGAGAGCTAATCAAGGTTGGCTTTGTATTTTTTTTGATGTGGAGCTGCGTCTTCAAGAATGTGATATTGTGAATTGGAGCAGTAACTCCTTAATTTAGGTTTATATTGATGTTTAGTTAGGAAAAGCTTAAAATTGTAACACAGAATAAGGTAACGCACTGTTTAGCTATGTCCAAAAATTAAGATAAGAGAAGGTTGCTTGAAGGGAAGCTAAAGTTGAATCTCAGCACATAGAAAAAGTGACACAAGTTAAGATAATGGCTATGCAGTAGAGTAGATTGTTGTATCTCTATTTCCTTTTTGATGTGGAGCTGTGTCTCCATGGAAGTTACAATATGACTAGGAGCTGCGCTTCCACAATTTATCATTTTCTTTTTTTGTTGGTTTGATTTGTGTTGCCTTTTTTATGTAATGCTGAAAAACTGATAAATAAATAAATTTAAAAAAAATGAAGTTAAGGTTAGTGAGATGGTCTGGGTGAACTGAAGTTGGGGTTAGTCAGATAGTCTCGGTGAGGTTAAGTAAGATGGTCGGGTGAGCTGAAGTTAGGGTTAGGAGACGGTCGGTCTGGGTGAGATGAAGTTGGGGTTAGTGAGATGGTCTGGGTGAGCTGAAGTTAGGGTTGGTGAGATTGTCGGTCTCGGTGAGATGAAGTTAGGGTTAGTGAGACGGTCTGGGTGAGATGAAGTTAGGGTTAGGAGATGGTTGGTCTCGATGAGATGAAGTTGGGGTTAGTGAGACGGTCTGGGTGAGATGAAGTTAGGGTTAGTGAGACGGTCTGGGTGAGATAAAGTTAGGGTTAGTGAGACGGTCTGTGTGAGATAAAGTTAGGGTTAGTGAGACAGTCTGGGTGAGATAAAGTTAGGGTTAGTGAGATGGTCTGGGTGAGATAAAGTTAGGGTTAGTGAGACGGTCTGGGTGAGATAAAGTTAGGGTTAGTGAGACGGTCTGGGTGAGATAAAGTTAGGGTTAGGAGATGGTCGGTCGGTGAGGTTAAGTGAGATGGTCTGGGTAAGCTGAAGCTAGAGTTAGTAAGATAGGTCCGGTGTATCAGAAGCAGCACAGTAAATAGGACCAGTGTCACATGACATTACCCAGCAGCTCTTACCTCTCCGGTCAGCAGGCAGATGATGCCCAGGGCCTGACTCAGGAACTGCTCTGCCATCAGCTTCCTGCATGTGTTCATCTTGTTCTTTGTCAGTGACTGAGTCAGATGCTATAAATGTGACACCTGTGAGAAGAAAGAAATACGGCAGCTTGAGAGATCAGAAATAATCCAAAATCTTCCTGTATTTATATTATGGTAAAGAGATGATTATGTGATATTAAACATGTTTATTTCACTTATGAGCAATCTAATAGTACACATGTGACTAGCTGCATATGCCGCAGATAACATAAAGTGATAAAATGTAACAATCTTTATATAGCATGTTTGACATTATGGGACGACACATTTATTTAATATTAAAGGGACATGAAACACAAATTTTTTATTTCATGATTCAAATAGAGAATCTAATTTTTAACAACATTCCAATTTAATTTTATTATCTAATTTGCTTTATTCTTTAGATATCCTTTGTTAAAGAAATTGCAATGCACATCGGTGAACGAATCACACAAGGCATCTATGTGCAGCCACCAATCAGCAGCTAGTGAGCCTATTTAGATATGCTTTTCAACAAATTATATCAAGAAAATGAAGCAAATTAGCTAATAGACGTAAATTGGAAAGTTGTTTATAATTGCTTGCTCTTTCTAAATAATGAAAGAAAAAAGTTGGGTTTCATGTCCCTTTAAAGGGCCAGTAAATTTGCATGATAACAAGACAATGCAATAGCACTTAGTCTGAATTTCAAATGAGTAGTAGATTTTTTTCTGACAAATGTCAAAGCTATATCTATTTCCACTCCCCCCATACCATGTGAGAGCCATCAGCCAATCACAAAAGCATATACATATATTTTGTGACTTCTTGCACATGCTCAGAAGTGTAAATATAAAAAGACGGTGCACATTTTGTTAATCAAAGTAAATTGCTAAGGTGTTTAAAACTGAATGCTCTATCTGAATCATGAATGTTTAATTTTGATTTTAGTGTCCCTTTAAGTTCATTAGAAGCAAAATAAGGTGACTGTACACAGGAATATGCACGGTTATCTGATAAATCAGGAAGCAGAATTAAAACACTAGCGTCTAGATTTAGAGTTTGGCGTTAGCCGTCAAAACCAGCGTTAGAAGCTCCTAACGCTGGTTTTGGGCTACTGCTGGTATTTAGAGTCAGTCAGGAAAGGGTCTAACGCTCACTTTGCAGCCGCGACTTTTCCATACCGCAGATCCCCCTACACCATTTGCGTATCCTATCTTTTCAATGGGATCTTTCTAATGCCGGTATTTAGAGTCTTGGCTGAAGTGAGCGTTAGAAATCTAACGACAAAACTCCAGCCGCAGAAAAAAAGTCAGGAGTTAAGAGCTTTCTGGGCATAAAGCTCTTAACTACTGTGCTCTAAAGTACACTAACACCCATAAACTACCTATGTACCCCTAAACTGAGGCCCCCACACATCGCCGCCACTCTAATAAAAAATTTTAACCCCTAATCTGCCGACCGCACACCGCCGCAACCTACATTATCCCTATGAACCCCTAATCTGCTGCCCCTAACACCGCCGACCCCTATATTATATTTATTAACCCCTAATCTGCCCCCCCAACGTCGCTGCTACCTACCTACACTTATTAACCCCTAATCTGCCGACCGGACCTCACCGCCACTATAATAAATGTATTAACCCCTAATCCGCCCTCCCTAACATCGCCGACACCTAACTTCAAGTATTAACCCCTAATCTGCCGACCGGACCTCACCGCTACTCTAATAAATTTATAAACCCCTAAAGCTAAGTCTAACCTTAACCCTAACACCCCCCTAAATTAAATATAATTTAAATCTAACTAAATAAATTAACTCTTATTAAATAAATTATTCCTATTTAAAGCTAAATACTTACCTGTAAAATAAACCCTAATATAGCTACAATATAAATTATAATTATATTGTAGCTATTTTAGGATTAATATTTATTTTACAGGCAACTTTGTAATTATTTTAACCAGGTACAATAGCTATTAAATAGTTCATAACTATTTAATAGCTACCTAGTTAAAATAATTACAAAATTAGCTGTAAAATAAATCCTAACCTAAGTTACAATTAAACCTAACACTACATTATCAATAAATTAATTAAATACAATACCTACAAATAAATACAATTAAATTAACTAAAGTACAAAAAATAAAAAAAGAACTAAGTTACAAAAAATTAAAAAATATTTACAAACATTAGAAAAATATTACAACAATTTTAAACTAATTACACCTACTCTAAGCCCCCTAATAAAATAACAAAGCCCTCCAAAATAAAAAAAAGGCCCTACCCTATTCCAAAATTAAAATAGAAAAGCTATTTTACCTTACCAGCCCTTAAAAGGGCCCTTTGCAGGGCATGCCCCAAAGAATTCAGCTCTTTTGCCTGTAAAAAAAAACCATACAATACCCCCCCCCAACATTACAACCCATCACCCACATACCCCTAATCTAACCCAAACCCCCCTTAAATAAGCCTAACACTAAGCCCCTGAAGATCTCCCTACCTTGTCTTCACCACACCGGGTCCCGATCGGTCCAGAAGAGCCTCCGAAGTCTTCATCCAAGCCCAAGCGGGGGCTGAAGAGTGACGTCCATCCTCCGGCTGAAGTCTTGATCCAAGCGGCGGCTAAAGAATTCCATCTTCGGGCAGAAGTCTTCATCCTATCCGGGCAGAAGAGTAGATCCGGACCGGCAAACATCTTCATCCAAGCCGCATCTTCTATGTTCTTCCATCCGATGACGAACGGCTCCATCTTCAAGACCTCCAGCGCGGATCCATCCTCTTCTTCCGACGTCCTAAAACAGAATGAAGGTTCCTTTAAGGGACGTCATCCAAGATGGTGTCCCTCAAATTCCGATTGGCTGATAGGATTCTATCAGCCAATCAGATTGAGCTCGCATTCTATTGGCTGATCGGAACAGATCGGATCTACTCTTCTGCCCGGATAGGATGAAGACTTCTGCCGAAGATGGAATTCTTTAGCCGCCGCTTGGATCAAGACTTCAGCCGGAGGATGGACGCCACTCTTCAGCCCCCGCTTGGGCTTGGATGAAGACTTCGGAGTCTCTTCTGGAACGATCGGGACCCGGTGTGGTGAAGACAAGGTAGGGAGATCTTCAGGGGCTTAGTGTTAGGTTTATTTAAGGGGGGTTTGGGTTAGATTAGGGGTATGTGGGTGGTGGGTTTTAATGTTGGGGGGGTATTGTATGTTTTTTTTTACAGGCAAAAGAGCTGAATTCTTTGGGGCATGCCCCGCAAATGGCCCTTTTAAGGGCTGATAAGGTAAAAGAGCTTTTCTATTTTAATTTTAGAATAGGGTAGGGCATTTTTTTATTTTGGGGGGCTTTGTTATTTTATTAGGGGGCTTAGAGTAGGTGTAATTAGTTTAAAATTGTTGTAATATTTTTCTAATGTTTGTAAATATTTTTTTATTTTTTGTAACTTAGTTCTTTTTTATTTTTTGTACTTTAGTTAGTTTATTTAATTGTATTTATTTGTAGGTATTGTATTTAATTAATTTATTGATAGTGTAGTGTTAGGTTTAATTGTAAATAATTGTAGGTATTGTATTTAATTAATTTATTGATAGTGTAGTGTTAGGTTTAATTGTAGATAATTGTAGGTATTGTATTTAAGTAATTTATTTATAGTGTAGTGTTAGGTTTAATTGTAGATAATTGTAGGTATTTTATTTAATTAATTTATTGATAGTGTAGTGTTAGGTTTAATTGTAGATAATTGTAGGTATTTTATTTAATTAATTTATTGATAGTGTAGTGTTAGGTTTAATTGTAACTTAGGTTAGGATTTATTTTACAGGTAATTTTGTAATTATTTTAACTAGGTAGCTATTAAATAGTTATGAACTATTTAATAGCTATTGTACCTGGTTAAAATAATTAAAAAGTTGCCTGTAAAATAAATATTAATCCTAAAATAGCTACAATATAATTATAATTTATATTGTAGCTATATTAGGGTTTATTTTACAGGTAAGTATTTAGCTTTAAAGTGAAGGTAAAGTTTTAGTTATTAAACTTCTTTCCCTTTAAATAGTATCCAAATAAATGTGAGTTTAATTCATCAAAATTTTCGTTTCGCTATATTAATGTATTTATTACCTCTTCTTTATCCGATTCATTAGACTGTTTAAACAGCCCGTTTTTTTTTTTTTTTTTTCCTGGTCACGTTTTTTTCTAAGCCAATAGAGACACTGGCCGTTAGGCGGCCGTCAAATTACGTCACTGCAAAACTCTAACTAATGCGCATGCGTTGTATTTACTTCCTATGTGTTAGGCTCAACGCGCGTTCTAGTTTTGCGCATGCGCTTTCCTCGATTCCTCCGGATATGTCTTGTATTTTGTCAAAATAGGTCACGCAGGCGCAAATACAAATTACGGCGAGTGGTGCGCATGCGCAATTGCTCATGAAAACGTGAACGAGCTTTTGAATGACGTACAGAGCGGGTGGGACTGCTCTGTACATAATGTAATGAATAATCCGGAAATCAATGGAGGGAGGAGCAACAAACGGCCGGGAGAGTAAATATAACATGTTTATAACACTATAATCTATATACTTATATTTAAAAAAAAAATAGCGATCATGTTATTTAGGACTTATATAATATATTACAGGCGACGAAACCACTAAACTTAACCTTCACTTTAAATAGGAATAATTTATTTAATAAGAGTTAATTTATTTTGTTAGATTAAAATTATATTTAATTTAGGGGGGTGTTAGTGTTAGGGTTAGACTTAGCTTTAGGGGTTAATACATTTATTAGAGTAGCGGTGAGGTCCGGTCGGCAGATTAGGGGTTAATACTTGAAGTTAGGTGTCAGCGATGTTAGGGAGGGCAGATTAGGGGTTAATACTATTCATTATAGGGTTTTTGAGGCAGGAGTGAGGCGGATTAGGGGTTAATACATTTATTATAGTAGCGGTGAGGTCCGGTCGGCAGATTAGGGGTTAATAATTGTAGGTAGGTGGAGGCGACGTTGGGGGCGGCAGATTAGGGGTTAATAAATATAATATAGGGGTCGGCGGTGTTAGGGGCAGCAGATTAGGGGTACATAGGGATAACGTAGGTTGCAGCGGTGTACGGAGCGGCAGATTAGGGGTTAAAAAATATATGCAGGGGTCAGCGATAGCGGGGGCGGCGGATTAGGGGTTAATAAGTGTAAGGTTAGGGGTGTTTAGACTCTGGGTACATGTTAGGGTGTTAGGTGCAGACATAGGAAGTGTTTCCCCATAGGAAACAATGGGGCTGTGTTAGGAGCTGAACGCTGCTTTTTTGCAGGTGTTAGGTTTTTTTTCAGCTCAAACTGCCCCATTGTTTTCTATGGTGGAATCGTGCACGAGCACGTTTTTGAAGCTGGCCGCGTCCGTAAGCACCGCTGGTATTGAGAGTTGCAGTGGCGGTAAATATGCTATACGCTCCCTTTTTGGAGCCTAACGCAGCCCTTCTGTGGACTCTAAATACCAGCAGTAATTAAAATGTGCGGGGGAAAAAAAGCCAGCGTTAGCTACGCGGGTCGTTACCAACAAAACTCTAAATCTAGCCGTAGGTGCCTCAGCTCCCTGGTTACCAGGCATCCTGTAATTTATGGAATTATACCAAACTGGTAGCTCTGTCCTGCTGCACCCTAGTTTTTCATCTGCTGTTTATGCTCACACCGGAATCTGCCCCAAATCATATAACCCACATATTACCTTGATCATAGGATACAATTACAAATTATGTGAGGCTGCTAAGGTTAGGACGCAACAAATACTGTGCACCAAGTAAGTATTTGCCGTACTACATGTGCTGTTAGACTGGTTCCATATTCTACCTACTACCCACTGAACAGCTGTGCTTGTGCTTCATTTTATTATATATATATATATATATATATATTGCATTACTCTGGGATGTGGTTTCCTCTTCATAGTTAGTTAAATGGCTTCATGTCACCCTTTACTTTTCTCCTCTCTTAAAACCATTGAGATAGTCATAAATGGTCAATTATAGCAACAGTAATAATAATAATAATAATATCTAATAGCAATAAGAAACATTTTTTTACAAACTTTTTCCCAGTTATGTCACATCCTGTTTTGGGCAACCATGCAGACTGACTTCCTGTGACCCCATCACATAAACAAGTAATAAATATACAATTATTATAAACAGGTCAGACTTGTACTCATCACCCTAACACACAGACTGTGCGTCATCAAGTCCTCACTCCCTAAAATACAGCTTGCCCCTGTACAAGCTCTCAGACCCCACTGTTTCACCGCCTAGCTCCTGTACTGGCCTGTACAGTCCCTGTATCCTCCCCCTCTGATTCAGTCCCCAGTCCCTTTGAAGTCTCTCTGCCCCCTCTGTCTCAGCCCTGTACAGGTTCTTAGCCTCTCGCTCTCTCTCACACCTCAATTCCAGTACAGGTTCTCAGCCCCCTCTGTTTTATAATCCAGCCCCTATACAGACTCTCAACCCCTCTGTCTCACACCCCAGTCCCTGTGTAGACTCTCAGCCTCCTCTGACTCACACCCCAGCCCCTATACAGACTCTCAACCCATCTGTCTCACACCCCATCCCTTGTACATGCTTTCAGCCCCCCTCTGTCTCACACCTCAGCCCCTGTACAAACTCTCAACCCCTCTCTCTGTATCTCTCCCACACTGCACTCCTATAATGGTTCAAAGCCCCCCTCTGCCTCACACCTAGCCCCTGTACAAGATCTCAGCTCTCCTCTGTCTCACACCCCAGCCCCTGTACATACCCACAGACCCCCTCACACCCCAGCCCTGTACAGACTCTTAGCTCCCCTCTGTCTAACACCCCAGCCCCTGTACAGATTCTCAGACCCTCTCTCTCACACACCCCAGTCCTGTACTGGTTCTAAGTCCTCCTCTGCCTCACACCTAAGCCCTTGTACACAATCTCAGTCCCCTCTGTCTCACAGTCTAATACATGTGCACACTCTCAGCCCCCTCTGTTTTACACCTCATACCCTGTACAAGAAGCTCAGTCCCACTCTCTCTCACAGCCCAGTCTTGTACTGGTTCTCATCCCCCTCTGTTTCACACCTCATACCCTGTAAAAGTTCTAAACCCCCTCTGTTTCACACCCCAGTCCCTGTGCAGACTCTCAGCCACCTCTGTCTCATACTCCAGCTCCTCTATAGACTCTCAGCCTCTTTTGTCTCACACCCCAGCCCCTGTACAGAATCTCAGCCCTCCCCTCTGTATCACACTCCAGCACCTGTACAGACCATCAGCCCCCCCCTACACCCCAGCCCTGTACAGACCCTCAGCACCCCGAACAGCTCAGCCCCTTCATAGATTTTCAGCCCCCCTATCTCACACCCAAGTCCCTGTACAGACTCTTAGCCTCCCTCCATCTCACATCCCAGCTCCTGTAGAGACATTAAGCCACCCTCACAACTCAGCCCCTGTTTAGATTCTCAGCTCCTCCTCAGTCTCACACCCAAGCCCCTGTAGAGACGCTCAGCCTCCCACCATCTCACAACTCAGCTCCTGTAGGGACCGTCAGCCCCAATCACACCACAGCCCCTGTAGAGACTCACAGACCTCTCTCTCTCACACACACACACACACGTACGCCTCGGTATTGGTTCTCAGTCAACTTCTGCCTCACACCTATAAAAAATATTAGCCCCCTCTGTCTCACACTCCAGCCACTGTACAGATGCTCAGCCCTCCTCACATCCCAGTCCCTTTATAGACTCTCAGTCCCCTCTGTCTCACACACCCCTGCCCCTGTACCAACTCTCAGTCCCTCTCACACATTAGCTCCTGTAGAGACTCAGATACCTCTCTCACATATACACCAGTCCCTGTATTGGTTCTCAGTCCCCCTCTGCCTCACACATAAGCCCCTGTACAGTCTCTTAACCCCCCCCCCCCCTCTGTCTTACACACAAACACACCAGTCCCTATATTGGTTCTCAGTCCCCCTCTGCCTCCCACCTAAGCACATGTACAGTCTCTCACCCCCCCCCCCTCTGTCTCACCCACCCCACCCTGTCTCACTCCCCCCCTCTGTTTCACACACTCTCCTCTGCCTCACACAATCCCCTCTGTCTCACACACACCTGTCTCACCCCCCAGCCTCTATACAGACTTTCAGCCCTCCCCTCTGTATCACATTCCAGCCCATGTTAAGCCCTCCTCACACCCCAGCCCCTATACAGATTATCAGCCCCCCTCTCTCTCACATCCCGCCCATTCTATACTGGTTCACAGTTCTCCTCTGCCCCACACCTAAGCCCCTGTACAGACAATTAGCCACCTCTGGGTCAAACATCAGTCCCTCTCTGTCTTACACTCCAGCCCCTGTACAGAACCACAGCACCGCTGTCAGCCAGCCTCAGCCTGTACAAGTACTCAGCTCCCCTCTGTCTGGCACATAAACCCCTCCTCCTCCACGTAACCCCTCTCTCTCCGCACCCACAGCCCCCTCCTCACCTATAGGAGGTTAAAGTGAAGGTCAATTTTTCTTATATACTATACTTATTTTAATAAAGAATGTTTAATTTATTTTAATCGCTTATTTCATATGTCCCAAAAAATATTCCTATACATATAAATAGTTTATTTATTATACCTCCGTTTTTGCCTTATCCTCCGCCCCCTCCACACTTCCTTATTCGATTGTGTTGACGTTGCTTTGTAGTTTCGAAGAGGACTACGCTCGTCCACCCGCAATCGTTTTGCACTGCGCATGCGTATCCTCCGATCCACGGCGCATGCGTTCCATAGGTGCCATAAATAACGTTCCAAATTCTGGGCACGACTGACAGCTGCAGTGGCATGGGAGCAGGTATACTGTCAGCAACAATGAGCACCGACACTGTGCAGGACTAATAAAATAATTTATAGCAAGAATCAAGATAAATAACTTGAAAATAATTATATACAATTCAATAAGTATGTGAGATGTGCCGTGCTATTTAATTACCAAGTATTAGGTTTGCAAGCGGTTTGTATGTATTCCTAAACGAGACCAATGCTGACGAATCAATGTAAATAGTGTTAGAACAGAAAACGCATGCGCGTTACATGAACGAGCATGCCGATGATGATGCGCTGTTTCTATAAACGCATGCGCATAGGGTAACGATGACAAAAGGGAAAAGGGGCTGGACGCCATGGGGTTAAAATACCAATAGGACATCAAATATGTCAATCACAGAATGTTGTATGGCGGGCGGATTGTGAAGCATCAACGGAGCGGGTACAACAAGTGAAAAATAAAGGTTATTATTGTTTTTTAATATATTTTGGTGAATGAACATCATATTGATTTTTTAGTATACATTGAAATATGCGATCCTGGACGGCAGAATTGACCTTCACTTTAATATTAGTTGTCACGCTTCCTTAAATCACATATATATTACCTGGTAGTAGCTAGATCCAGTCCGGTAAAAGGACAGATGAGGTCACTGCAGTCACGTGGCTTCTGGCAGTTTACGGTCCTTTTGCTGCAAGGGATCTAGCTGCTACTCGAAGATAAAGTATTGGAACTTCTGGAAGGAGGCTGTGTGTGTGAGGCAGAGGGATCCTCTTTATAATAATATTTGTCTGTAAATAATGCACTGGTGAGGTATTTGTATGTGAGGCAATGGGAATATCTATATAATATTATATACCTGTAGATAAGGTACTAGGTTTATATTGAACAAAAGTATCAACCTTGGGACACCGCCTCTTTTACCAAAGTAGTCTATCTGCAGAGTGGAGCTCCACTCTAGACAGGAAACATGTGACCTCCACTGCAATTTTTTTTTTTTCAATAAAACTTTAATGTAGCACACAACCAATATGCACAATCATTCAGAAAACTTTTTTTTTTAAAATAAACTTTATGCACAATCATTTAGAAAACGTTCTATTATTTTGTTCTATATTAGGCAAAGTATGAGCAAATGTAATGATTATTCTAAGTTATAAATAGATCATCTCAGGAAATCACAGGACTAATTCTTTAGTTTTCATGTATTATCTACTGTTTTAAATTAACAATATTGAACTATTTAAAGCTCCACTCTACACAACAAAAATGTGACATCCAGAACCTCCATGGGGAAGTTCTCTTTAAACAAGAAGAAGGTTTGCTGCTTTCTTTTTTTTACCGTATTTATCCCCGTAGAGACCTTTAGCATTAGCGACCAAGGCTGTTTTTACATTGCTGCGGTGTTTGTGTTTATCTGTAATTTCCCTCTTAATTTTTTTTTACCATATTTAACCCCGTAGTGACCTGACTGTTGTACCAATTTTTTAGCGTTAGCGACCAAGGCTGTTTTTACATTGCTGCGGTGTTTGTGTTTATCTGTAATTTCCCTCTTAATTTTTTTTTACCATATTTAACCCCGTAGTGACCTGACTGTTGTACCAATTTTTTAGCGTTAGCGACCAAGGCTGTTTTTACATTGCTGCGGTGTTTGTGTTTATCTGTAATTTCCCTCTTAATTTTTTTTTTTACCATATTTAACCCCGTAGTGACCTGACTGTTGTACCAATTTTTTAGCGTTAGCGACCAAGGCTGTTTTTACATTGCTGCGGTGTTTGTGTTTAGCTGTATTTTTCCTCTTACTCCTTTACTGTACCCACACATATTATATACTGTTTTTCTCGCCATAAGATTGACTTTCTACAGATACCATTATTTTCATCATATCATATAATTTTTACTAAATATTTTTATAAATTATGATTAAAAATATTAAAAACCACACTTTTTTTTTTACTTTTACCCCCAAAATCTGTTACGCATCTACAACCCCCGAGAAAACAACATGGCTAAACAGTTTCTTCATTTTGTCCTGAGTTTTGAAATACCCAATTTTCAATTTTTACGATTTAACCTTTTTCTCCTTCAGTGACCTTTTAACCCCAACCCTAGATCTAACCCTCCCCCTAGATCTACCACTAAGCCTAGATCTAACCCTCCTCCTAGATCTACCACTAAGCCTAGACCCTACATAACTATTTATTTTTAAGATTTTTACTATTTAATTTTTTTTTCATCTGTTACAGCTGAGGTCCTTAAGGAGATAAAGGGATAGTAAATTCAAAATTTAACTTGCATGATTCAGATAGAACCTGTCATTTTAAGACACTTATAAATTCACATCTATTTTTAAATGTGCTTTGTTCTCTTGTTATCCCTTGCTGAAAGAGAATAAGCACATATTCAACACTAGTGGGAGCTAGCTGCTGATTTTTGCCTGCACACATTTGTCTTTTGAGATTGGATGACTATGGCTCCGTTCGGGCAGCGCTCCAAGCGTTTTCCTCACATTTGCAAGTGAGATGCCTGGCGTTTTTTGAGTGCTCTGATGACGTAAGTCCCAGCGCTTCCATCGTGCTGGAAAAGCTGTCACTTTTCAGAGCAAGCTCAGATGCTTGGCAACATGGCAGCCTCCACACACGTTTTGCTGTGGAGGCTGCCTTGTTTGTATAAGCAGCAGAGGAGGGACAGGTGAGGCAGATAAGTCTGACAGCAGCATTTAGTACAGGGAAAATTGGAGATAGGTTAAGTAACCTATCTCCAATTTGCCCTGTACTAAATGCTGCTGTCATGCTTATCTGGTGTTATGCTGAGAATTGTTTCCCCAGTGTCTCTGGTTTCCCCTGCCTCTCGGCAAACATCGGAACTCTGACCCACCTCCAGTCAGCTCCTCTCAGCTCAGCACCCGTACTATTATTAGCTTAATGTGGCAGGATAAGCTACAGGGGCTGAGCTAAGAACAGCTGAATGAAGGTGGGTCAGAGTTCCAATGTTTGCCGAGAGGCAGGGGAAACTATTCTCGAACAACGGTGTTGTGTAAACAGCTTAAATAAAAATAATCCTCCACTAATAAAGAGAGACACAATTTAAACATTTTTACAGTCAGCTACAAGGGAGCTTATTTAAAAACGTTCGTTTTCTCTAAGCTCCCTTGCTTGTGACGTCACCTAGCGCCACGTCATCGCTGGAAGTGAAGCGCCTCCACTAGCTCCTGAGCGCTGCCCGAACGTGGCCTATATGTGTTCATCTTGCTGCCAGTAGTGCAATGTTTTCCTTCAGCAAAGGATAATAAGAGAACGAAGCAGTTTTTATAATGAAAGTAAATTGGAAACTGCATGTTCTTTCTGATTTATAAAAGTCTGTTTTTGACTTGAGTGTCCCTTAAATGATTTTTTATTTATTATGGAAATAACAGTTTTGATTCTGACTATGACTAAGTTTCCCATGTGCTTGACACAGGAGCCAGCAATCATTAAAGATCTACACATTGCTATACAATGGGTTGTCAAGAATGAGGCACTGTTCTGTGGGCGCATAACCATGCCAAGTTATGGGTCAATGAATGAAGATGACCGCCAAAAGGCCATAGATAACGTGATGTAAAGAGAAGAACCAGAAGCAAGGGAGCCATTCCTCTTTGTATTTCAGCACAGAGAAGATATGGAGTTGTTTTTGCAGGCATGTCTTGACCAACAGGGCCTCCAAGTTAATGCCATGTTCAACAAATGACTGATGGACAAGGGGCGGTGGTGTGTTTCTGTTTAAATTATTGATAATAATAAAAAAATAAGATAATTAACACCATTTCTGAGTCATTGCTTTAATAACACACTACCACAAGTATGAAGGTACAAGATAATTATAGTTAACAGTATATAAGAAACATGTTAAAGGAAGTTGTGGGTGTTGTTTGCTGTATTACAGACAATCATATGAGTTTCAAAATGCCCTCATGTGTCGGTTACAAGTCACCCACTAACATAATATACCCATCAACACACAGACACATAAAACACACAAAGACATAGAGACACACACACCATAGTTGCCAACATTTGAAAAAAATTTCCAGGGACACTTTGCAGCTATCAATTACCTGCATGAAATTTTTAACCACACCCCCTGCCCTAAAGTCCCGCCCACTTTGCCAAACTCACATAATTAGCATAATTTAGCTCCGCCTATTTTTAATGGTTCTGAATATAATTATATATATATATATATGCCCATCAAGGGCATTAGCTTTGGGCATCAGATCTGCAAGAAAGCTAAATGGTGTGTTCATTGCTGAGTTTCTATTTTCCCTTAGAAAAAAATTAGGAAGTCTATAGTGCCTAGAGGGCGGTATTAATTAGTCTGTAATCTGATGACATTGGTTGTAATGTGCTGTCCCATGTGTAAATGTCCCATGTATTGCATTTATGGAATTGTTTTTTTATTGCAAATTAATTATAGGTAAAAGCACCACATATCCCAAATATCCCTGAGAGGTCCCAATCGGATGTTGAGGCAAACTAATCAGAGATTCCAATTAGAAGTCATATAACACAGTTCTATCAGTCTAAAGATCAATTTGACCTTTCCCAGGGACAGGTGACACATGAGACATGTATACATGTGTCATGACTGTAAGTGACTGTCATTTAACCCCACCACTACCACTGTGTTATATACAGTTTATTTGTTATTATATCTGCTGCTGGTTGTATAAGTTTCAGATATTTTTAAGTAAAGCTTCTTCATTTTTGAATTACCCCAGATATAGTAACAAATGATCTGGCACTGTTATAAAACCAACAGATAATTATAATAACAAATAAACTGTATGTAAGTAGTAGTACATTTTGCAGTAAAGCTTCATTTTTTAATTACCCCTGATATTAGCAAATGATGCACCAATGTGTGCTGTTATTATATACAGTTTATAAGTTATTATAAATTGTATTATATAATATTTTTTTAATTACCTTATAAACACTGACTGAGTGACAAGTCAAGATGGAGTCAGTCTGAGTCACAGCATTTTTTTTAAAGAGGTGATTCACAGTCTGGTCACCTTAACAACAACAGCTGAGCAGTGAGCACATTTTTTACTGCAGGAGCTCCGGTTCAATTATGGGCTGAGCCTGAGTCTCACCGCATTGCTGGGTCCACTGATCGGCTAGACTGTGACAAGTCAAGAAAGAGTCACAGGCTGCTAGCTGCATTTTTAAAAAAAATAATCATTGGTGATTCACGGTCACCTCTTAACAAAACAGAGTGAGCAGCACATTATATTTTATTTGCAGGACTCCGGAGCCTGCCGGTTTAGTTACGGCTGAGAGTGACTCACCTCTGTCTGCTGGTCCACACTGATGTGACTGATGATCGGCTCTTATATTCTGAGAAACTTTACTTAGGGTGTGTGATAACAGAGAGACACTCTCTGTCCTCCTGTCGCCGCATGTCTGTGAGAAGGGCTGGTGCCACTGTAGTGAGCGGCAAAGCAGGGTGAGGGTGGTCACGTGATGGTGACGTAGAGGAGGTGCTGACAACGCTGCCTGATGTGCAATAGTCAAGAGAGATCATAAATTCAATGAGGAGGAGATGTCAGGAGTGGCACATGATCGCGCTAGCTTAGCAAAGCTGCAGCCTGTTACTAACTTGCCGGGACAGTCCGGGACATTAAAATGGCCGTGACAGGGTTCCAAATTCCGGGACTGTCCCGGCAAAAACGGGACAGTTGGCAAGTATGACACACACCCTCACCGAGACATCCAGAGAAAACAGAGACATACACTCTCAAAGAGACACCCACAGAAACTGCACATACATACACACACCCTCACAGAGACAACCAAAGAAAACACACAGACATACTCGCACACCCTCAGAGAGACATCCACAGAAAACGCATACATACATACATACACACACCCACCCTCAAAGAGACATCCACATTTAAAAAAAAGTCATCCACATCCACCCTCACAGAGGCATCAAGAGGAAATACACAAAGACATACATACACACACCCTCACAGGGACACAAATAGAAAAAGCACAAAGACATACGCACACACCCTCACAGACATACACAGAAAATGCACAAAGACATATACACCCACTCTCACAGAGAGACCAACAAAAACAACAACAACAAAACAGTGTGTGACATGCATGATAAAAAATTGCAGAAATTAAGAGATCACTTTTTAAACAATCAGATTTGCAAATGTGCAAACAAAAAATAAACTATGAATTCAAAATTGTAGATTAATGTTATCGGTAGATGGCTAGATGAAGAAAAGTACTTTTAAAAGGTTAACATATGTTTGTGTTTTGTCCCCCAAACAAGAGCAACACTTCAATTATGGTGTAAACATGTTCCCATCTGTCAGCTGTACTTATGGATTTTGAAAATGCTGTACTCTATATGGTCTTGGTGGAACCATAAGCCGTGGCACTAGGTCTCATACCATTAGATCTGGTTAAATGCATGATTTAGGCTCGTTTGTATGTATTTCAAAATTAAGTCAGCTGTAGTGTAAACTGCACAGTGTTAAGTTAACCTGTATCATTTGAAACACTGAGAAATCTTAGTTTGAAAGTATAACTTTTTATGCATATGTAAAAATCATAGATAAAATGCATCCTTGCATCTGTAAAGTCCTTACATAAAGGGGCAGTAAACTGAAATGTAGTTAAAATGTATATATTACTAAAAAAAATATCTTTCAAAAGGGCAACTACCATTTGTGTATTAAGGAGGAAACCTTTATGCATGGCTTTAAATATAGAATTTCTACAGCATTGTCAAATAATCATAAATACACTGCTGCAGATTGCTAAAAAAAAAGTTTTTTTTATGGACCCCTGTCCCCACCATACTACTACCACACTGAAGTTACAATCCAAAATTCCACAAAGAAATAAAAAAAAAATTACTATGTAAGTCCTACCTCCTCTGCAAATGAAAGTGCTCTGCCATCTGACTCAGACACACACTGTCTGGTTAAATGCATGATTTAGGCTCGTTTGTATGTATTTCAAAATTAAGTCAGCTGTAGTGTAAACTGAACAGTGTTAAGTTAACCTGTATCATTTGAAACACTGAGAAATCTTAGTTTGAAAGTATAACTTTTTATGCATATGTAAAAATCATAGATAAAATGCCTCCTTGCATCTGTAAAGTCCTTGCATAAAGGGGCAGTAAACTGAAATGTAGTTGAAATGTATATGTTACAAAAAAAAAAAAATCTTTCAAAAGGGCAACTACCATTTGTGTATTAAGGAGGAAACCTTTATGCATGGCTTTAAATATAGAATTTCTACAGCATTGTCAAATAATCATAAATACACTGCTGCAGATTGCTAAAAAAAAAGTTTTTTTTATGGACCCCTGTCCCCACCATACTACTACCACACTGAAGTTACAATCCAAAATTCCACAAAGAAATAAAAAAAAAATTACTATGTAAGTCCTACCTCCTCTGCAAATGAAAGTGCTCTGCCATCTGACTCAGACACACACTGTCTGGTTAAATGCATGATTTAGGCTCGTTTGTATGTATTTCAAAATTAAGTCAGCTGTAGTGTAAACTGAACAGTGTTAAGTTAACCTGTATCATTTGAAACACTGAGAAATCTTAGTTTGAAAGTATAACTTTTTATGCATATGTAAAAATCATAGATAAAATGCCTCCTTGCATCTGTAAAGTCCTTGCATAAAGGGGCAGTAAACTGAAATGTAGTTGAAATGTATATGTTACAAAAAAAAAAAATCTTTCAAAAGGGCAACTATCATTTGTGTATTAAGGAGGAAACCTTTATGCATGGCTTTAAATATAGAATTTCTACAGCATTGTCAAATAATCATAAATACACTGCTGCAGATTGCTAAAAAAAAAATGTTTTTTTTTTATGGACCCCTGGCCCCACCATACTACTACCACACTGAAGTTACAATCCAAAATTGCACAAAGAAATACAAAAATTACTATGTAAGTCCTACCTCCTCTGCAAATGAAAGTGCTCTGCCATCTGACTCAGACACACACTGTACAAACTTAAAGGGCTACTGGACCCACATTTTTTCTTTCATGATTCAGATAGAGCATGCAATTTTAGGCAGCTTTATAATTTATTCTTATTATAATTTTTTATTCGTTCTCTTGCTATCTTTATTTGAAAAGTTAGGAATGAAAGCTTTGGAGCATGACTATTTTTTGTTCAGTACCCTGGATAGAGCTTGCTAATAGGTGCCTTCATTTAGCCATCCAATAAGCAAGGGTAACCCAGGTTCTCAAACTAACATGGGCCGGCTCAAACGCTTTTATTTCTTCTTTTTCAGATAAATATAGGAAGAGAACAAAGAAAATTTGATAATAGAAGTAAATTAAAAAGCTACTTAAAATTGCATGCTCTATCTGATTCTAGAATGAAAAAAATTGTGTTTAGTATCCTTTTAAGTGCCAAGTCTGTCTCATTACGCATAGTGGTTTAGTGCACACTCAAAAATCCTCTCAAATGCTAATGCTTTACTCATTTTAATAAAATTGACCACACTCAGTAGCACTCTGCTGTAGTACCCTCTGGTGGCTGCCAAAATTGTTTAAAGAAAATAATAGTTGTTCTTGCCTCATGGGGCACCCTGGCCCATTTGGCCCCTGACAGGAGTCACCCCTGTAACCCCCTGATGGCAGCCAGGTGTGATTTATGGAGATGATGTATTTATAACTTACAATAATCATTACTTTTGCTTATACTTTTGCCCTAACAGAACATAAGTTAATGTAAAGAATGTGCTTATTTAACCTTATTAATAACAATCAGCATAAACCACTGTGAATGAACATTAAGAACAGGAAAGCAAAATATTTAGTTTTCTGAATTATTGTGTCTATTTATTGAAACGTTAAAGTCCATTTAAAAAATAAAAAAAAATATTGAGTGGAGGTCAAATGTTTCCTATCTTGAGTGGAGCTCCAGTTTGGCACAAGTTTGTTTGCCATATAAAGCGTTGGTTCAGGCTTAGAACATATATCCACACAGAAATGAGTGTCGCAAATAATTTTAAACCTTTTTAAATACAAGTTACTTTTAAAAAAGGTAAAATATATTCAGTGGCAAGGTTGGCACAAGTTTGTTTGCCATATAAAGCATTGGGTCAGGCTTAGAACTTAAAGGGACAGTCTAGGCCAAAATAAACTTTCATGATTCAGATAGAGCATGTAATTTTAAACAATTTTCCAATTTACTTTTATCACCAATTTTGCTTTGTTCTCAATTTCTTAGACCTTGAAGCCCACCTCTTTCAGATTGCATTTTAACAGTTTTTCACCACTAGAGGGTGTTAGTTCATGTATTTCATATAGATAACACTGTGCTCGTGCACGAGAAGTTATCTGGGAGCAGGCACTGATTGGCTAGACTGCAAGTCTGTCAAAATAACTGAAAAAGGGGCAGTTTGCAGAGGCTTAGATACAAGATAATCACAGAGGTTAAAAGTATATTATTATAAATGTGTTAGTTATGCAAAACTGGGGAAATGGGTAATAAAGGGATTATCTATCTTTTAAAACAATAAAAATTATGGTGTAGACTGTCCCTTTAAAAATATGAAGTGGTTCATGCCCTGTATATATGCACACAGAAATGAGTGACTCATCGGATTTCAACCCTTTTTATATACCAGTTTAAATACCAGTTACTTATTCAGAAAAGGTAAAATATATGAAGTGGCCAGGTTGGCACAAAAAAATTGCTATAATAAGCATTGGGCATGGCTGAAAATATGTATATTCTATGAAGATGTTCATGCCGAGTATATATCATCACAGAAATAAGTGACCAAAAGGATTTTAACACTTAAAATACCAGTTACTTATTCAGAAAAGGTAAAATATATGAAGTGGCAAGGTTGGCACCAGATTGTTTGATATAAAAAGCATTGTGACAGGCTGAAAACATGTATATCCTATAGAGAGGCTTATGCCATGTATATAAGCACACATTAATGAGCGTCCCAAAGGATTTTAAAAGTTTTTAAATACCAATTACTTATTTAGAAAAGGTAAAATATATGAAATGGCAAGGTTGCCTGCAATTTTTTGGCTATAAAAAGCGTTGGGCCAGGTTGATAACATGTCTATTCTATAATGGGGTTCATGCCCTCTATATATCCACACATAAATTAGTGGCCCAAATGATTTTAACTCTTTTTAAATACTTTTAATTTATAAGATAAAATAAAATATATGAAGTGGCAAAGTTGGCCCCAGATTGTTTGCCTTAAAAAGCATTGGGCCATGCTGAAAATATTTGTCTATTCTATAATGAAGTTCATGCCGTGTATTTATCATCACGGAAATGAGTGACCCAAAAGGATTTTAACCCTTTTAAAATAAGTTTATTATTCATAAAAGGTAAAATATATGAAGTAGCAAGGTTGTCACCAATTTGTTTTCCATAAAGAGCGTTGGGCAAGTCTGATAACATATCTGTCCTATGATGGGGTTCATGCCGTGTATATATCCACAAATAAATAAGTGGCTCAAAGGATTTTAACTCTTTTTAAAATAACAGTTACTTTTTGAAAACATAACCAAATTTGTTCCACATTTGCTATCTGTTTATTGCAATACTAGTGTTAAAGTCCGTGTAGACAGTCCAAAATGTGTCCAACTTACTAACCACTACCTTATTTACCCACCTCTCCCTCCGAGAACCTTTGCCTACCATCTGACCCCCCCATCCACTCAGATCTCCTCTCTCTTATCCCCCCTCCCTCCTTCACCCTCCCTGCCACTTTCAACATCTAATTTTCTGCAGCGCAGAGGTACCACCCACTCCCGTCTATATCTATCAACAATCCCTCTATCTCTATCACTACCCATATATCCCTCTATTGCTGTGTCCATCTATCCCTCTATCTCTATTCCTCTATCTCTATCTCCTTATACCTATATCCATTTATCTCTACCCATCTATCACTATCCCTCTATCCCTATCTTAACATATTTTTTTTATGCAGCGCAGTGGTCCCGGCCTCTCCAGCCCCTCCAGCGATGGGGCTCCCACCTGCCTCCCTCCTTACCCTCCCACGCCACCGATTGGCACCACCGCTGCACAATACAGAAAGGGACACAGATTGCAGCAATGCCTCAATATTGAGGCATAGTGCATTAAGATTTTCTAAGCAACCGTTGCAGAGAGGGCCAGTGATGGTGCCGATCGTTGGTGGCGTGCGAAGAATAGGAGGGAGGCAGGTGGGTGGCCCATCATTGGAGGGAGGAGGAAGAAGGCGGTAGGGTGTGTGAGAGGGGCAGGAGCGGGTGGGAATGCTTATACTACGGAAAAAGTTGGAAGCTGGAAGGAGGGAGAGGGGGATAATAGATTAGTAAAATAAACTGGGAGAGGGTAGAGTGGTAGGGGAATGAGGGTGGGAAAATACACTACAGATTTTATTTTATATATCTACTGTATATAAAAAAAATAAAAGCAAATAAATATAGTAAAATGGCTACTGGCAGACAGCTGAAAGTACATAACATGTACGCTAAAAGGTAGAAGGGGGGGTTAGAGAGCTGTTTGGGGGGGGGGGGTCTGAACAAAGGAGATCCCAGAGAAGCATTTACAACCATTTGTGCTATAATTGCACAAGCTGTTTGTAAATAATTTCAGTGATAAACCCAAAGTTTGTGAAAAAGTTAAAAAAAAGTTTTTATTTGATCGCATTTGGCGGTGAAATGGTAGCATGAAATATAGCAAAATGGGCCTAGATCAATACTTTGGGTTGTCTACTACACTAAAGCGAAAATTAAACGTACAAGCTCCCTACAAGCTAATGAATTAACACCTTCACTGCTGGGCATAATAGAAGTGTGGTGCGCAGCAGCATTTAGCGGCCTTCTAATTACCAAAAAGCAATCCCAAAGCCATAAATGTCTGCTATTTCTGAACAAAGGGGATCCCAGAGAAGCATTTACAACCATTTGTGCCATAATTGCACAAGCTGTTTGTAAATAATTGCAGTGAGAAACCTAAAGTTTGTTAAAAAGTGAACAATTTTTTTGTATTTTATTGCATTTGGCGGTGAAATGAAATATACCAAGATGGGCCTAGATCAATACTTTGGGTTGTCTACTACACTAAATCTAAAATTAACCCTTCAAACTCACTATAAGCTACTGAATTAATTCCGTCAATACTGGGCATAATACAAGTGTGGTGCACAGCAGCATTTACCGGATTTCTAATTACAAAAAAGCAACGCCAAAACAATATATGTCTGCTATTTCTGAACAAAGGGGATCCCAGAGAAGCATTTACAACAATTTGTGCCATAATTACACTAACTGTTTATAAATAATTTCAGTGAGAAAAATAAATTTTGTGAAAAAATAAACATTTTTTTTTTATTTGATCGCATTTGGCGGTGAAATGGTGGCATGAAATATACCAAAATGGGCCTAGATCAATACTTTGGGTTGTCTTATAAAATAAAATATATATATGTCAAGGGATATTCAGGGATTCCTGACAGATATCAGGGTTCCAATGTAACTAGCGCTAATTTTGAAAAAAATGGTTTGGAAATAGCAAAGTGCTACTTGTATTTATGGCCCTATAACTTGCAAAAAAAGCTAAGAACCTGTAAACATTGGGTATTTCTTAACTCAGGACAAAATTTATAAACTATTTAGCATGGTTGTGTTTTTTGGTGGTTGTAGATGTGTAACAGATTTTGGGGATCAAAGTTAGAAATACTGTGTGTTTTTTTATTTTTTTCATCATATTTTATAATTGCTTTATAGTAAATAAAAAGATATGATGTAAATAATGGTATCTTTAGAAAGTCCATTTAATGGTGAGAAAAACGGTATATAATATGTGTGGGTACAGTAAACGAGTAAGAGGAAAATTACAGCTAAACACAAACACCGCAGAAATGCAAAAATAGCCCTGGTCCCAAACTGTCAGAAAATGAAAAAGTGCTGTGGTCCTTATGGGGTTAATAAAGAACTGGGTTTAAAAAATGTCACTAAGCTTTTTAACAGCAAAACAAACTTTCTAGGGACATTTAAATAGAGCTCTGCAGATTTGGGAGCATATAAACAATAAATGTTGTTTATCAGCGCTGGTGCACATATAAGATACATGTCCCATGTTGATGTATGACAATAATATCAAGCTAATGACAAAGACATTTCACTCTCTCCCTAGCAAGGTAGTTATCACAGAAAAAATGCAAAAGATATTCCTAATGCTGCTCTCTGCATTGTTGTCACCAAACACTCATTGTCACAGTGTAATCTCAGTTTCTGTCCTCTATAGTGTCACCAGTATATAAAACTAAAAACTGCAGGAGAAAAGATTCAATATTTAATCTAGGATTAGAATTGTCGGCATCTGTTTTCTGTGAGTGCTCAGCCTCTGCATTATTCAACAACTTGTAGAAATGTAAAAATAGCCCTGGTCCTTAAGGGTAAGAAAATGTAACAATGGTCGGGTCACTAAGGGGTTAATGTTCATTCACAGTGGTTACCTTATAAATCACAATCTGCATAAAACACTGTGAATGAACATAAGAGCAAGAAAGTTACAAAATGTTTCGTTTTCATAATCATTGTCTATAGCTTGTTTATTACATTAAAGTTGATTAAAAAAAAAAAAAAGCTTTGAGTGGAGGTCACATGTTTCCTGTCTAGAGTGGAGCTCCACTCGAGAAGGGTCCAACTGCAGAGTGGAGCTCCACTCTAGACAGGAAGCATGTGACCTCCACTCAAAGCTTTTTTTTTTTTTTTTTTAAATCAACTTTAATGTAACAAACAAGCTATAGACTGTGACAATGATTATGAAAACGAAACATTTTGTAGCTTTCTTGCATTCACAGTGTTTTATGCAGATTGTGATTTATAAGGTAACCACTGTGAATGAACATTAACCCCTTAGTGACCAGACCATTGTTACATTTTCTTACCCTTAAAGGGACACTAAACCCAACAATTTTATTTCAGGATTCAAGTAGAGAATACAATTTTAAACAACACTCTTATTTACTTTTATTATCTAATTTGCTTCATTCTTCAGATATCCTTTGTTGAAGAAATAGCAATGCACATGGGTGAGCCAATAACAGGAGGCATCAATGTGCAGCAACCAATCAGCAGCTACTGAGCCTATCTAGATATGCTTTTCAGCAAAGTATACCAAGAAAGTGAAGCAAATTAGATAATACAAGTAAATTAGAAAGTTGTTTAAAATTGCATGCTTTTTCTAAATCATGAAATAAAAAATTTGGGTTTCATGTCCCTTTAAGTACCAGGGCTATATTTTCCTCTTACTCATTTACTGTACCCACACATATTATATACCGTTTTTCTCGCCACTAAATGGACTTTCTAAAGATACCATTATTTTCATCATATCTTATAATTTACTATAATTTTTTTTGTAAAATATGAGGAAAAAATGAAAAAAACACACTTTTTCTAACTTTGACCCCCAAAATCTGTTACATATCTACAACCACCAAAAAACACCCATGCTAAATAGTTTCTAAATTTTGTCCTGAGTTTAGAAATACCCAATGTTTACATGTTCTTTGCTTTTTTTGTAAGTTATAGGGCCATAAATACAAGTAGCACTTTGCTATTTCCAAACCATTTTTTTTTTTCAAAATAAGCGCTTGTTACATTAGAACACTGATATCTTTCAGGAATCTCTGAATATCTATTGACATGTATATATTTTTTTTTTAGTAGACAACCCAAAGTATTGATCTAGGCCCATTTTGGTATATTTCATGCCACCATTTCACCGCCAAAGGCGATCAAATAAAAAAAAAAAGTTAACTTTTTCACACATTTTGTCACAAACTTTAGGTTTCCCACTGAAATTATTTACAAAAAGCTTCAGCAGTTATGGCACAAATGGTTGTAAATGCTTCTCTGGGATCCCCTTTGTTCAGAAATAGCAGACTTATATGGCTTTGGGATTGCTTTTTGGTAATTAGAAGGCTGCTAAATGCTGCTGCGCACCACACTTTTATTATGCCCAGCAGTGAAGGTGTTAATTCATTAGCTTGTAGGGAGCTTGTACGTTTAATTTTCACTTTCGTGTAGTAGACAACCCAAAGTATTGATCTAGGCCCATTTTGCTATATTTCATGCTACCATTTCACCGCCAAATGCGATCAAATAAAAAAAATGTTTTACTTTTTCACAAACTTTGGGTTTATCACTGAACAAACAGCTTGTGCAATTATAGCACAAATGGTTGTAAATGCATCTCTGGGATCTCCTTTGTTCAGACCCCCCCCCCCCAAACAGCTCTCTAACCCCCCCCCCCCCTTCTACCTTTTAGCGTACATGTTATGTACTTTCAGCTGTCTGCCAGTAGCTAATATTTATTTGCTTTTATTTTTTTTATATACAGTAGATATATAAAATAAAATCTGTAGTGTATTTGCCCACCCTCATTCCCCTACCACTCTACCCTCTCCCAGTTTATTTTACTAATCTATTATCCCCCTCTCCCTCCTTCCAGCTTCCAACTTTTTCCGTAGTATAAGCGTTCCCACCCGCTCCTGCCCCTCTCACACACCCTACCGCCTTCTTCCTCCTACCTCCAGTGATGGGCCACCCACCTGCCTCCCTCCTATCCTTCGCATGCCACCAACGATCGGCACCATCACTGGCCCTCTCTGCAACGGTTGCTTAGAAAATGGTAATGCACTATGCCTCAATACTGAGGCATTTCTGCAATCTGTGTCCCTTTCTGTATTGTGCAGCGGTGGTGCCAATCAATGGCGTGGGAGGGTAAGGAGGGAGGCAGGTGGGAGCCCCATCGCTGGAGGGGCTGGAGAGGCTGGGACCACTGCGCTGCAGAAAAAAAATATGTTAAGATAGGGATAGCAGGATAGTGATAGATGGATAGAGATAAATGGATATAGGTATAGGGAGATAGGGATAGAGATAGAGGAATAGAGATAGAGGGATAGATGGATAGGGATAGATGGACACAGCAATAGAGGGATATATGGATAGTGATAGAGATAGAGGGATTGGTGATAGATATAGACGGGAGCGGGTGGTACCTCTGCGCTGCAGAAAATTAGATGTTGAAAGTGGCAGGGAGGGTGAAGGAGGGAGGGGGGATAAGAGAGAGGAGATCTGAGTGGATGGGGGGGTCAGATGGTAGGCAAAGGTTCTTGGAGGGAGAGGTGGGTAAATAAGGGAGTGGTTAGTAAGTTGGACACATTTTTGACCGTCTCAACGGACTTTAACACTAGTATTGCAATAAACAGATAGCAAATGTGGAACAAATTTGGTTATGTTTTCAAAAAGTAACTGTTATTTTAAAAAGAGTTAAAATCCTTTGAGCCACTTATTTATTTGTGGATATATACACGGCATGAACCCCATCATATGACAGACATGTTATCAGACTTGCCCAACGCTCTTTATGGAAAACATTGGTGACAACCTTGCTACTTCATATATTTTACCTTTTATAATAAACTGTTATTTTAAAAGCGTTAAAATCCTTTTGGGTCACTAATTTCTGTGATGATAAATACCCGGCATGAACTTCATCATAGAATAGACAAATATTTTCAGCATGGCCCAATGCAAACAATCTGGTGCCAACTTTGCAACTTCATATATTTTATCTTATCTTATCAAGTAAAGGTATTTACTTCTATTATTACATTTTCTTCGTTCTCTTCCTATATTTATCTGAAAAAGAAGAAATAAAAGCGTTTGAGCCGGCCCATGTTAGTTTGAGAACCTGGGTTACGCTTGCTTATTGGATGGCTAAATGCAGGCACCTATTAGCAAGCTCTATCCAGGGTACTGAACAAAAAATAGCCATGCTCCAAAGCTTCCATTCCTAACTTTTCAAATAAAGATAGCAAGAGAACGAATAAAAAATTATAATAGGAACAAATTATAAAGCTGCTTAAAATTGCATGCTCTATCTGAATCATGAAAGAAAAAATGTGGGTCCAGTAGCCCTTTAAGTTTGTACAGTGTGTGTCCGAGTCAGATGGCAGAGCACTTTCATTTGCAGAGGAGGTAGGACTTACATAGTAATTTTTTTTTATTTCTTTGTGCAATTTTGGATTGTAACTTCAGTGTGGTAGTAGTATGGTGGGGCCAGGGGTCCATAAAAAACATTTATTTTTTTAGCAATCTGCAGCAGTGTATTTATGATTATTTGACAATGCTGTAGAAATTCTATATTTAAAGCCATGCATAAAGGTTTCCTCCTTAATACACAAATGGTAGTTGCCCTTTTGAAAGATATTTTTTTTTGTAATATATACATTTTAACTACATTTCAGTTTACTGCCCCTTTATGCAAGGACTTTACAGATGCAAGGAGGCATTTTATCTATGATTTTTACATATGCATAAAAAGTTATACTTTCAAACTAAGGCCTAGATTTGGAGTTCGGCGGTAGCCGTCAAAACCAGCGTTAGAGGCTCCTAACGCTGGTTTTGGCCGCCCGCTGGTATTTGGAGTCAGTGATTAAAGGGTCTAACGTTCACTTTTCAGCCGCGACTTTTCCATACCGCAGATCCCCCTACGCCATTTGCGTAGCCTATCTTTTCAATGGGATCTTTCTAACGCTGGTATTTAGAGTCGTTTCTGAAGTGAGCGTTAGAGCTCTAACGTCAAAATTCCAGCCGCCTGAAAATAGCAGGAGTTAAGAGCTTTCTGGCTAACGCCGGTTTATAAAGCTCTTAACTACTGTACCCTAAAGTACACTAACACCCATAAACTACCTATGTACCCCTAAACCGAGGCCCCCCCACATCGCCGACACTCGATTAAAATTTTTAACCCCTAATCTGCCGACCGCCACCTACGTTATATTTATGTACCCCTAATCTGCTGCCCCTAACCCCGCCGACCCCTGTATTATATTTATTAACCCCTAAGCTGCCCCCCACAACGTCGCCGCCAGCTACTTAAAATAATTAACCCCTAATCTTCCGACCGCAAAGCGCCGCCACCTACGTTATCCCTATGTACCCCTAATCTGCTACCCCTAACACCGCCGACCCCTATATTATATTTATTAACCCCTAATCTGCCCCCCACAACGTCGCCGACACCTGCCTACACTTATTAACTCCTAATCTGCCGAGCGGACCTGAGCGCTACTATAATAAAGTTATTAACCCCTAACCCGCATCACTAACCCTATCATAAATAGTATTAACCCCTAATCTGCCCTCCCTAACATCGCCGACACCTAACTTCAATTATTAACCCCTAATCTGCCGACCGGAGCTCACCGCTATTCTAATAAATGGATTAACCCCTAAAGCTAAGTCTAACCCTAACACTAACACCCCCCTAAGTTAAATATAATTTACATCTAACGAAATAAATTAACTCTTATTAAATAACTTATTCCTATTTAAAGCTAAATACTTACCTGTAAAATAAATCCTAATATAGCTACAATATAAATTATAATTATATTATAGCTATTTTAGGATTAATATTTATTTTACAGGCAACTTTGTAATTATTTTAACCAGGTACAATAGCTATTAAATAGTTAAGAACTATTTAATAGCTACCTAGTTAAAATAATTACAAAATTACCTGTAAAATAAATCCTAACCTAAGTTATAATTAAACCTAACACTACCCTATCAATAAAATAATTAAATAAACTACCTACAATTACCTACAATTAACCTAACACTACACTATCAATAAATTAATTAAACACAATTCCTACAAATAAATACAATTAAATAAACTAGCTAAAGTACAAAAAATAAAAAAGAACTAAGTTACAGAAAATAAAAAAATATTTACAAACATAAGAAAAATATTACAACAATTTTAAACTAATTACACCTACTCTAAGCCCCCTAATAAAATAACAAAGCCCCCAAAATAAAAAATTCCCTACCCTATTCTAAATTAAAAAAGTTACAAGCTCTTTTACCTTACCAGCCCTGAACAGGGCCCTTTGCGGGGCATGCCCCAAGAATTTCAGCTCTTTTGCCTGTAAAAAAAAACATACAATACCCCCCCCCCAACATTACAACCCACCACCCACATACCCCTAATCTAACCCAAACCCCCCTTAAATAAACCTAACACTAATCCCCTGAAGATCTTCCTACCTTGTCTTCACCATCCAGGTATCACCGATCCGTCCTGGCTCCAAGATCTTCATCCAACCCAAGCGGGGGTTGGCGATCCATAATCCGGTCCAGAAGAGGCTCCAAAGTCTTCCTCCTATCCGGCAAGAAGAGGACATCCGGACCGGCAAACATCTTCTCCAAGCGGCATCTTCGATCTTCTTCCATCCGGAGCGAAGCGGCAGGATCCTGAAGACCTCCAGCGCGGAACATCCATCCGGACCGACGACTGAACGACGAATGACTGTTCCTTTAAGGGACGTCATCCAAGATGGCGTCCCTCGAATTCCGATTGGCTGATAGGATTCTATCAGCCAATCGGAATTAAGGTAGGAATTTTCTGATTGGCTGATGGAATCAGCCAATCAGAATCTAGTTCAATCCGATTGGCTGATCCAATCAGCCAATCAGATTGAGCTCGCATTCTATTGGCTGTTCCGATCAGCCAATAGAATGCGAGCTCAATCTGATTGGCTGATTGGATCGGCCAATCGGATTGAACTAGATTCTGATTGGCTGATTCCATCAGCCAATCAGAAAATTCCTACCTTAATTCCGATTGGCTGATAGAATCCTATCAGCCAATCGGAATTCGAGGGACGCTATCTTGGATGACGTCCCTTAAAGGAACAGTCATTCGTCGTTCAGTCGTCGGTCCGGATGGATGTTCCGCGCTGGAGGTCTTCAGGATCCTGCCGCTTCGCTCCGGATGGAAGAAGATCGAAGATGCCGCTTGGAGAAGATGTTTGCCGGTCCGGATGTCCTCTTCTTGCCGGATAGGAGGAAGACTTTGGAGCCTCTTCTGGACCGGATTATGGATCGCCAACCCCCGCTTGGGTTGGATGAAGATCTTGGAGCCAGGACGGATCGGTGATACCTGGATGGTGAAGACAAGGTAGGAAGATCTTCAGGGGATTAGTGTTAGGTTTATTTAAGGGGGGTTTGGGTTAGATTAGGGGTATGTGGGTGGTGGGTTGTAATGTTGGGGGGGGGGTATTGTATGTTTTTTTTTACAGGCAAAAGAGCTGAAATTCTTGGGGCATGCCCCGCAAAGGGCCCTGTTCAGGGCTGGTAAGGTAAAAGAGCTTGTAACTTTTTTAATTTAGAATAGGGTAGGGAATTTTTTATTTTGGGGGGCTTTGTTATTTTATTAGGGGGCTTAGAGTAGGTGTAATTAGTTTAAAATTGTTGTAATATTTTTCTTATGTTTGTAAATATTTTTTTATTTTCTGTAACTTAGTTCTTTTTTATTTTTTGTACTTTAGCTAGTTTATTTAATTGTATTTATTTGTAGGAATTGTGATTAATTAATTTATTGATAGTGTAGTGTTAGGTTAATTGTAGGTAGTTTATTTAATTATTTTATTGATAGGGTAGTGTTAGGTTTAATTATATCTTAGGTTAGGATTTATTTTACAGGTAAATTTGTTATTATTTTAACTAGGTAACTATTAAATAGTTCTTAACTATTTAATAGCTATTGTACCTGGTTAAAATAATTACAAAGTTGCCTGTAAAATAAATATTAATCCTAAAATAGCTATAATATAATTATAATTTATATTGTAGCTATATTAGGATTTATTTTACAGGTAAGTATTTAGCTTTAAATAGGAATCATTTATTTAATAAGAGTTAATTTATTTCGTTAGATAAAAATTATATTTAACTTAGGGGGGTGCTAGTGTTAGGGTTAGACTTAGCTTTAGGGGTTAATCCATTTATTAGAATAGCGGTGAGCTCCGATCGGAAGATTAGGGGTTAATAATTGAAGGTAGGTGTCGGCGATGTTAGGGAGGGCAGATTAGGGGTTAATACTATTTATGATAGGGTTAGTGAGGCGGATTAGGGGTTAATAACTTTATTATAGTAGCGCTCAGGTCCGCTCGGCAGATTAGGGGTTAATAAGTGTAGGCAGGTGTCGGCGACGTTGAGGGGGGCAGATTAGGGGTTAATAAATATAATATAGGGGTCGGCGGTGTTAGGGGCAGCAGATTAGGGGTACATAGGGATAATGTAGGTAGCGGCGGTTTACGGAGCGGCAGATTAGGGGTTAAAAAAATATGCAGGGGTCAGCGATAGCGGGGGCGGCAGATTAGGGGTTAATAAGTGTAAGGTTAGGGGTGTTTAGACTCGGAGTACATGTTAGAGTGTTAGGTGCAGACGTAGGAAGTGTTTCCCCATAGGAAACAATGGGGCTGCGTTAGGAGCTGAACGCTGCTTTTTTGCAGGTGTTAGGTTTTTTTTCAGCTCAAACAGCCCCATTGTTTCCTATGGGGGAATCGTGCACGAGCACGTTTTTGAGGCCGGCCGCGTCCGTAAGCAACTCTGGTATCGAGAGTTGCATTTGCGGTAAAAATGCTCTACGCTCCTTTTTTGGAGCCTAACGCAGCATTTGTTTGAACTCTCGATACCAGAGTTAATTTTATGGTGCGGCCAGAAAAAAGCCTGCGGAGCGTTAACAGACCTTTTACCGCCGAACTCCAAATCTAGGCCTAAGATTTCTCAGTGTTTCAAATGATACAGGTTAACTTAACACTGTTCAGTTTACACTACAGCTGACTTAATTTTGAAATACATACAAACGAGCCTAAATCATGCATTTAACCATATCTAATGGTATGAGACCTAGTGCCACGGCTTATGGTTCCACCAAGACCATATAGAGCACAGCATTTTCAAAATCCATAAGTACAGCTGACAGATGGGAACATGTTTACACCATAATTGAAGTGTTGCTCTTGTTTGGGGGACAAAACACAAACATATGTCAACCTTTTAAAAGTACTTTTCTTCATCTAACCATCTACCGATAACATTAATCTACAATTTTGAATTCATAGAGTTTCATTTTTGTTTGCACATTTGCAAATCTGATTGTTTAAAAAGTGATCTCTTAATTTCTGCAATTTTTTTTATCATGCATGTCAAACACTGTTTTGTTGTTTTTGTTGGTCTCTCTGTGAGAGTGGGTGTATATGTCTTTGTGCATTTTCTGTGTATGTCTGTGAGGGTGTGTGCATATGTCGTTGTGCTTTTTCTATTTGTGTCCCTGTGAGGGTGTGTGTATGTATGTCTTTGTGTATTTCCTCTTGATGCCTCTGTGAGGGTGGATGTGTATAATTTTTTATGTGGATGTCTCTTTGAGGGTGTGTGTATGTATGTCTGCGTTTTCTGTGGATGTCTCTCTGAGGGTGTGTGAGTATGTCTGTGTGTTTTCTTTGGTTGTCTCTGTGAGGGTGTGTGTATGTATGTGCAGTTTCTGTGGGTGTCTCAATGAGAGTGTATGTCTCTCTGTTTTCTCTGGATGTCTCAGTGAGGCTGTGTGTGTGTCTCTATGTCTTTGTGTGTTTTATGTGTCTGTGTGTTGATAGGTATATTATGTTACTGGGTGACTTGTAACCGACACATGAGGGCATTTTGAAACTCATATGATTGTCTGTAATACAGCAAACAACACCCACAACTTCCTTTAACATGTTTCTTAGATAGACATATATGGACATTTTATGTTACTCCTCAAACTGCATTTCCTGTAGCCTCATGATGCGAGACTGCTATATAACTGCTGTGTATACTTACAGTAAACGGAACTAGTGAGAAACACTCTCTGTGCTTGTGTGCTTTCTTGCTGTTCCCCGGAGCTCTGGAGAATCGTGTTCAATCAAGGTCAGAAACCATTTGAACTTATAACCCTAACCTTATACTATGAAAGCAGAAGCAACAATAGGCTACTGCTATATATATATATATATACTGTTACCTATAATTATCTTGTACCTTCATACTTGTGGTAGTGTGTTATTAAAGCACTGACTCAGAAATGGTGTTAATTATCTTATTTTTTTATTATTATCAATAATTTAAACAGAAACACACCACCACCCCTTGTCCATCAGTCATTTGTTGAACATGACATTAACTTGGAGGCCCTGTTGGTCAAGACATGCCTGCAAAAACAACTCCATATCTTCTCTGTGCTGAAATACAAAGAGGAATGGCTCCCTTGCTTCTGGTTCTTCTCTTTGCATCACGTTATCTATGGCCTTCTGGCGGTCATCTTCATTCATTGACACATAACTTGGCATGGTTATGCGCCCACAGAACAGTGCCTCATTCTTGACAACCCATTGTATAGCAATGTGTAGATCTTTAATGATTGCTGGCTCCTGTGTCAAGCACATGGGAGGAAACTTAGTCATAGTCAGAATCAAAACTGTTATTTTCATAATAAATAAAAAATCATTTAAGGGACACTCAAGTCAAAAACAGACTTTTATAAATCAGAAAGAACATGCAGTTTCCAATTTACTTCCATTATAAAATCTGCTTCGTTCTCTTGTTATCCTTTGCTGAAGGAACAACATTGCACTACTGGCAGCAAGATGAACACATATAGGCCGCGTTCGGGCAGCGCTCAGGAGCTAGTGGAGGCGCTTCACTTCCAGCGATGACGTGGCGCTAGGTGACGTCACAAGCAAGGGAGCTTAGAGAAAACGATTGCATGCGCAAAGGGATCTGCTGTACAATAATGAACGTTTTTAAATAAGCTCCCTTGTAGCTGACTGTAAAAATGTTTAAATTGTGTCTCTCTTTATTAGTGGAGGATTATTTTTATTTAAGCTGTTTACACAACACCGTTGTTCAAGAATGGTTTCCCCTGCCTCTCGGCAAACATTGGAACTCTGACCCACCTTCATTCAGCTGTTCTCAGCTCAGCCCCTGTAGCTTATCCTGCCACATTAAGCTAATAATAGTACAGGTGCTGAGCTGAGAGCAGCTGAATGGAGGTGGGTCAGAGTTCCAATGTTTGCCGAGAGGCAGGGGAAACCAGAGACACTGGGGAAACAATTCTCAGCATAACACCGGATAAGCATGACAGCAGCATTTAGTACAGGGCTTACTTAACCTATCTCCAATTTGCCCTGTACTAAATGCTGCTGTCAGACTCATCCGCCTCACCTGTCCCTCCTCTGCTGCTTATAAAAACATGGCAGCCTCCACAGCAAAACGTGTGTGGAGGCTGCCATGTTGCCAAGCGTCTGAGCTTGCTCTGAAAAGTGACAGCTTTTCCAGCACGATGGAAGCGCTGGGACTTATATCATCAGAGCACTCAAAAACGCCAGGCATCTCACTTGCAAATGTGAGGAAAACGCTACAAGCGAGTCCCAGTTTGCTTGGAGCGCTGCCCGAATGGAGCCATAGTCATCCAATCGCAAAAGACAAATGTGTGCAGGCAAAAATCAGCAGCTAGCTCCCACTAGTGTTGAATATGTGCGTATTCTCTTTCAGCAAGGGATAACAAGAGAACAAAGCACATTTAAAAATAGATGTGAATTTATAAGTGTCTTAAAATGACATGTTCTATCTGAATCATGCAAGTTAAATTTTGAATTTACTATCCCTTTATCTCCTTAAGGACCGCAGCTGTAACAGATGAAAAAAAATTAAATAGTAAAAATAATAAAAATAAATAGTTATGTAGGGTTAGGGTTAGATCTAGGCTTAGTGGTAGATCTAGGGGGAGGGTTAGATCTAGGGGGAGGGTTGGGGTTAAAAGGTCACTGAAGGAGAAAAAGGTTAATTGTAAAAATTGAAAATTGGGTATTTCAAAACTCAGGACAAAATGAAGAAACTGTTTAGCCATCTTGTTTTCTTGGGGGTTGTAGATGCGTAACAGATTTTAGGGGTAAAAGTAAAAAAAAAAAGCGTGTTTTTTAATATTTTTAATCATAATTTATAAAAATATTTAGTAAAAATTATGATATGATGAAAATAATGGTATCGTAGAAAGTCAATCTTATGGCGAGAAAAACGGTATATAATATGTGTGGGTACAGTAATGAGTATATAATATGTGTGGGTACAGTAATAAGTATATAATATATGTGGGTACAGTAATGAGTATATAATATGTGTGAGTACAGTAATGAGTATATAATATGTGTGGGTACAGTAATGAGTATATAATATGTGTGAGTACAGTAATGAGTATATAATATGTGTGTGGGTACAGTAATGAGTATATAATATGTGTGAGTACAGTAATGAGTATATAATATGTGTGTGTGTACAGTAATGAGTATATAATATGTGTGAGTACAGTAATGAGTATATAATATGTGTGTGGGTACAGTAATGAGTATATAATATGTGTGAGTACAGTAATGAGTATATAATATGTGTGTGGGTACAGTAATGAGTATATAATATGTGTGAGTACAGTAATGAGTATATAATATGTGTGTGGGTACAGTAATGAGTATATAATATGTGTGAGTACAGTAATGAGTATATAATATGTGTGGGTACAGTAAATGAGTATATAATATGTGTGAGTACAGTAATGAGTATATAATATGTATGGGTACAGTAATGAGTATATAATATGTGTGGGTACAGTAAATGAGTATATAATATGTGTGAGTACAGTAATGAGTATATAATATGTGTGTGGGTACAGTAATGAGTATATAATATGTGTGGGTACAGTAATGAGTATATAATATGTGTGTGAGTACAGTAAATAAGTATATAATATGTGGGTACAGTAATGAGTATATAATATGTGTGTGGGTACAGTAATGAGTATATAATATGTGTGGGTACAGTAATGAGTATATAATATGTGTGTGAGTACAGTAAATAAATATATAATATGTGGGTACAGTAATGAGTATATAATATGTGTGGGTACAGTAATGAGTATATAATATGTGTGGGTACAGTAATGAGTATATAAACAGTATATAATATGTGTGGTACAGTACTGAGTATATAATATGTGTGGGTACAGTACTGAGTATATAATATGTGTGGTACAGTAAATGAGTATATAATATGTGTGGGTACAGTAATGAGTATATAATATGTGTGTACAGTAATGAGTATATAATATGTGTGTGAGTACAGTAATGAGTATATAATATGTGTGGGTACAGTACTGAGTATATAATATGTGTGTACAGTAATGAGTATATAATATGTGTGTACAGTAATGAGTATATAATATGTGTGTGAGTACAGTAATGAGTATATAATATGTGTGAGTACAGTACTGAGTATATAATATGTGTGAGTACAGTAATGAGTATATAATATGTGTGGGTACAGTAATGAGTATATAATATGTGTGAGTACAGTAATGAGTATATAATATGTGTGAGTACAGTAATGAGTATATAATATGTGTGTGAGTACAGTAATGAACATATAATATGTGTGGGTACAGTACTGAGTATATAATATGTGTGTACAGTAATGAGTATATAATATGTGTGTACAGTAATGAGTATATAATATGTGTGAGTACAGTACTGAGTATATAATATGTGTGAGTACAGTAATGAGTATATAATATGTGTGGGTACAGTAATGAGTATATAATATGTGTGAGTACAGTAATGAGTATATAATATGTGTGGTACAGTTATGAGTATATAATATGTGTGGTACAGTAATGAGTATATAATATGTGTGAGTACAGTAATGAGTATATAATATGTGTGGGTACAGTAATGAGTATATAATATGTGTGTGAGTACAGTAATAAGTATATAATATGTGTGAGTACAGTAATGAGTATATAATATGTGTGAGTACAGTAATGAGTATATAATATGTGTGGGTACAGTATAATGAGTATATAATATGTGTGAGTACAGTAATGAGTATATAATATGTGTGGGTACAGTAATGAGTATATAATATGTGTGAGTACAGTAATGAGTATATAATATGTGTGTACAGTAATGAGTATATAATATGTGTGAGTACAGTAATGAGTATATAATATGTGTGGGTACAGTAAATGAGTATATAATATGTGTGAGTACAGTAATGAGTATATAATATGTGTGGGTACAGTACTGAGTATATAATATGTGTGGGTACAGTAAAGGCGTAAGAGGGAAATTGCAGCTAAACACAAACACTGCAGCAATGTAAAAACAGCCCTGGTCGCTAACGCTAAAAAATTGGTACAACAGTCAGGTCACTACGGGGTTAAATAAAAAAAAAAATGCAGCAAACCTTCTTCTTGTTTAAAGAGAACTTCCCCTGGAGGTTGTGGATGTCACATTGTGTTTCTTGTGTAGAGTGGAGCTTTAAATAGTTGTGTATTGTTCATTTAAAACAGTAGATAATACATAAACACTAAAGAATTCCTCCTGTGATTTCCTGATCTATTTATAACTTAATCATTACATTCGCTTACACTTTGCCTTAAAGGGACAGTCAAGTCCAAAAAAAACTTTCATGTTTCAAATAGGGCATGTAATTTTAAACAACTTTCCAATTTACTTTTATCACCAATTTTGCTTTGTTCTTTTGGTATTCTTAGTTGAAAGCTAGACCTAGGAAGGCTCATATGATAATTTCTAAGCCCTTGAAGGCCGCCTCTAATCACATACTTTTGTATTTGCTTTTCACAGCAGGGGAGAGCTAGTTCAGGTAAACCCTATAGATAACATTGTGAGCATGCCCGTGGATTGTGGCAGACACTGCACTAATTGGCTAAAATGAAAGTCAATAGATAATAAATAAAATGTCATGTGATCAGGGGGCTGTCAGAAGATGATTAGATACAAGTTAATCACAGAAGTAAAAAGTGTATTATTATAACTGTGTTGGTTATTCAAAACTGGGGAATGGGTAATAAAGGGATTATCTAGCTTTTAAAACAACAAAAATTCTGGTGTTGACTGTCCCTTTAACCTTATAAATGTCACTCGCCATAAACCAAAAGAAACCAATTTTGTTTTCAGAATTGTGCCTATTGGTTGTTTGATACATTAAAGTTTATTTAAAAAAAAAAACGTTTTCTGAATGATTGTGCATATTGGTTGTTTGATACATTAAAGTTTTATTGAAATAGAAAAAAAAAATTGCAGTGGAGGTCACATGTTTCCTGTCTAGAGTGGAGCTCCACTCTGCAGATAGACTACTTTGCTCCACTCTGCAGTTGGACCCTTCTCTCTTTTACCGGACGTGAAGCTGATGCATACAGCTTCCGCTGCACTGCATGCTGGGAGTATGTTCGTGGTTTCTTGCTTCCGTTTAATTCCTGCTGAAGATCACACTGGTACGAACGCTGGCAATTGTCTCTTTTGACTTAATTCCCCGTGTTTGTTTCCTGGGATGTGCTGACTCTCAGCTGCCTAATAACCAAGTCAGTAATTTAGCTATAGACTGATGGGTGTCATATGTGTGCAATGTTGTTTTAGTATAACTGTATTAGTGTGTGACTGTGTTTATACTGTGTGTGTGATAAATGTGTAGCTTTCTACATGATATGTAGCTCCATAAAAGGTCTATAAATTATGTCTTTTGTTCTTTATATTAGATTGCAGGGAAGTGCAATGCATATTAGGTAGAGGGAATATTGTATATGTATATTAGATACTGGGGAATGAGGTTTGTGTGCGCTTGTGCAGAGGGAACCTCTCTATAGTATATGTCTGTATATAAGGTACATGGAGGGGCAGTTTGTGATGCATAGTCAAAGGGCTATTATGATGTAAAATTACATAGCGACTCTAATGCTATTTCACCTCCACACATAGGTGGAACATCTCTACTTAGGTTTTGTAGAAGTTGGCTCTGTTTGAGTGAGAGGGGACCTGTCTGTGATAATATGTACTGTATATCTATAAGGTACTGGGGAGGGGTGTGTGTGAGAGGCAGAGGGAACGGGATGTACTAAAAGGAATGACAAGGGTGAATGACAAAATGGAATGCCCATAGACTTTAATGGGATGTAAAATTAAAAGTGTTGAAGCAACTAAACTATGATACATATCAACTAGATATTTACCAGATATGTTCCCCATGTACAGTGGCATATTCTGAAAGTGAGATTACATCAGATTATAGCTGCTTTCTATGGAATGACAAGGGTGAATGACAAAATGGAATGTCCATAGACTATAATGGGATTACATTTCAAAGTGCTATAGAAACTAAACTATGATACATATCAAATAGATATTTACCAGATATGTTCCCCAGGTACATTTAAAAGTGCTATAGCAACAAAAATATCAGACAGATCATATAGATATTTACCAGATATGTTCCACAGGTACAGAAGCATAATCTGAAACTCAGATTACTTCAGATTATAGCTGCTTTCTATGGAATGACAAGGGTGAATGACAAAATAGAATGCTCATTACAATTAAAAGTGCTATATAAACTAAAATATGAGACATATCAAATAGATATTTACCATATATGTTCCCCAGGTACAGTAACTGATTTCTATGGAATGACAAGGGTGAATGACAAAATGGAATGCCCATAGACTATAATGGGGTTACATTTCAAAGTGCTTTAGAAACTAAAATATGAGACATATCAAATAGATATTTACCAGTTATGTTCCCCAGGTACAGTATCATATTCTGAAAGTGAGATTACTTCAGATTATAGCTGCTTTCTATGGAATGACAAGGGTGAATGACAAAATGGAATGCCCATAGACTATAATGGGATTACATTTAAAAGTGCTATAGAAACTAAACTATGATACATATCAAATAGATATTTACCAGATATGTTCCCCAGGTACAGTAGCATATTCTGAAAGTGAGATTACTTCAGATTATAGCTGCTTTCTATGGAATGACAAGGGTGAATGACAAAATGGAATGCCCATAGACTATAATGGGATTACATTTAAAAGTGCTATAGAAACTAAACTATGATACATATCAAATAGATATTTACCAGATATGTTCCCCAGGTACAGTAGCATATTCTGAAAGTGAGATTACTTCAGATTATAGCTGCTTTCTATGGAATGACAAGGGTGAATGACATAATGGAATGTCCATAGACTATGATGGGATTAAATTTAAAAGTTCTATAGAAACTAAACTATGATACATATTAACTAGATATTTACCAGATATGTTCCCCAGGTACAGTAGCATATTCTGAAAGTGAGATTACTTCAGATTATAGCTGTTTTCTATGGAATGACAAGGGTGAATGACATAATGGAATGCCCATAGACTATAATGGGATTAAATTTAAAAGTGCTATAGAAACTAAACTATGATACATATTAACTAGATATTTACCAGATATGTTCCCCAGGTACAGTAGCATATTCTGAAAGTGAGATTACTTCAGATTATAGCTGTTTTCTATGGAATGACAAGGGTGAATGACATAATGGAATGCCCATAGACTATAATGGGATTAAATTTAAAAGTGCTATAGAAACTAAACTATGATACATATCAACTAGATATTTACCAGATATGTTCCCCAGGTACAGTAGCATATACTGAAAATTAGATTATTTGAGATTATAGCTGCTTTCTATGGAATGACAAGGGTGAATGACAAAATGGAATGCCCATAGACTATAATGGGATTACATTTAAAAGTGCTATAGCAACAAAAATATCAGACAGATCAAATAGATATTTACCAGATATGTTCCACAGGTACAGTAGCATAATCTGAAACTCAGATTACTTCAGATTATAGCTGCTTTCTATGGAATGACAAGGGTGAATGACAACATAGAATGCTCATTGAATATGATGGGATTACATTTAAAAGTGCTATATAAACTAAAATATGAGACATATCAAATAGATATTTACCATATATGTTCCCCAGGTACAGTAACTGATTTCTATGGAATGACAAGGGTGAATGACAAAATGGAATGCCCGTAGACTATAATGGGGTTACATTTCAAAGTGCTATAGAAACTAAAATATGAGACATATCAAATAGATATTTACCAGGTATGTTCCCCAGGTACAGTAGCATATTCTGAAAGTGAGATTACGTCAGATTATAGCTGCTTTCTATGGAATGACAAGGGTGAATGACAAGATAGAATGACCATAGACTATAATGGGAATACATTTAAAAGTGCTATAGCAACAACAATATGATATGTATTAACTAGATATTTACCAGATATGTTCCCCAGGTACAGTAGCATATTCTGAAAGTGAGATTACGTCAGATTATAGCTGCTTTGTATGGAATGACAAGGGTAAATGACAAAATGGAATGCCCATAGACTTTAAAGGGTTTTAAACTTAAAAGTGTTATAGCAACAAAACTATGAACACATCAAGTAGACTTTTACCAAATATCTTTACTAGGTAAAATAGAATAATCTAAAAGTAAGATTATGTGGTATTGTCGCTGCTTTGTATGGATTCATAAGAGTGAATGACAAAATAGGATGCCCAACATAAGTGACTGATGGTGGCTGTCATTGCCTGAGGCACGCAGAAATTGCATTGTGTTCCCGCTGAAATGAGAGACATATGCTTCCAAATTAGGTATTTTTGCTGTCATTAAGGGCTTAAAGGGACAGTCTACTCCTGAATTTGTATTGTTTAAAAAGATCGATACAGTACTCCATTTATTACCCATTCCCCAGTTTTGCATAACCGACACTTTTATATTATTAAACATCTTATCTCTTTGATTACCTTGTATCTAAGCTTCTGCAGGCTTCCCCCTTATTTAAATTATTTTGACAGACTTGAATTTTAGCTAATCAGTGCTGACTCATAAATAACTCCACGGGAGTTATCTATTTGGCACACATGAACTAGCCGTATGTAACTATGAAAAAACTGTCAATATGCACTAAAATAAGAGGGCCCTTCAAGGACTTAGAAATTAGCATATGTGCCAACCTACTTTTAGCTTTGAACAAAGAATAACAAGAGAACAAAGCAAATTTTATAAAAGTGAATTGGAAAGTTAATTAAAGAGACAGTCAAATTCAAAATAAACCTTAATGATTTCAGAGATTGGAATATGTTCACTGCTGGTGATGTATCCCAATCAAAGTGCAGATTAATCCCCTTGAACGCTTTGCTAACTGCCACAGAAGGCCTATAGATACGTCATGTCTTCACTATACTCCCCTGGATTGCCCGGCTAACTCCCGCAGACCGCCTACACCTACTGCATGTCTTCCCTAAACTCAACTGGAATGCCCAGTTAACTCCCACAGAACGCCTACATCTACATCATGCAATCTACCTCACTAAGAAATTATACAAAATAACCTCACTATTATAACTTATACTATCTTATACTAGCTGCTGGTGACATCTCCCCTAATCCTGGTCCCCAGCAACTTCCTAGCCGTGCACATCCATGTGTACCCTTCCATAGACTCAGAAAACAAAACTCTGGTAACCTTACTCACATTTTTCTTGTATCTAAAGCCACTAACCCCTTCACTTTTGCACTCTGGAAATCTCCCTCTGTTTGCAACAAGCTCACTTCTATCCATGACCTCTTTATCTCCCGCTCCCTCAACCTTCTGGCTTTAACAGAAACCTGGCTCTCTCCCTTAGACACAGCATACACTGCTGCTCTGTAACATGGGTTTCTCCACTTCAGCCACACTTCTAGGTCTGGTAATAGACAAGGAGGTAGTGTAGGTATTTTACTTTCCCCTCGTTGCACCTTTCAACAAATTCAACCAATCTCTTCCCTCACATTTTCCTCATTCGAAAACCACATTATTTGCTTATTCTCTCTATACGTGTTGCAGTCATATACCGACCCTCTGGCTACTCAACTCAATTTCTAGATCACTTGGCTGCCTGGTTACCTTATTTCCTCAGACACCCCTGCCCTCATTCTTTTTTGTCACAATGGACTGACTCTCCCACTCATAAAGGTGGTCACTCCCTTGACTGACCACCATCTCCTCACTTGCAACATCACCTCCCTCCCTACAACTCTCCCTCCGTCTACTCCTCACACCAAACTTCACAGAAGCATTATGTTTTAGATCAGCAACAGCCTGTTAATTCCCTCAAACCTCTCCTCTCATTCATCTCCTCCTTTTCCTGCCCTGATCAATCTATCTGCCACTATAATTCCACCCTTACATCGGTCCTTGACAATCTCTCTTACCATAGCTGGAAATCACACACTCATCCTCAGCCCTGACATACTCCTATACTCCTTTGACACAGTACCTATGCAGATGTTCCCATACTGCTAAGTGGCACTGGAGAAAATCTCAGAGTTCAGCTCACTACAAGTTCATCTTGAACTCCTACTATTCTGCCATTAATCACTATAAGCAACATTACTTCTCTACTCTTATCTTTACTTTCTTCAAACCCAAAATGTCTGTTCTCCACATTCAATACTCTTCTCTGCCCACCCCCACCTCCTAACACAACTTCTCTGTCAGCTCAAGAATTTACCAGCTACTTCAATAGCAAATCAACTCCATTAGAAACTAAATCAGCTCTCAACATACTTCCATTCTCTCACCTTCTCAAATGCTTGCAATCAACCACAACCTACATAGCCATAAATGTAGCTCTTTCTCCCCTGTAACTGAGGAAGAAGTCTCTGCACTTAAACTGTGCTCTCACCTCACTACCTGTCCCCTTGACCCTATCGACCCTATCCCCTCACAGCTACTCCGCTCCCTCTCTTCTACCCTTACCCCTATACTAACACACATTTTCAACCTCTCACTCGGTATATTTACCTCATCTCTGAAACATGCACTGGTCACACCTCTCCTCAGAAAACCTTCTCTCGATCCAACCTCCCCATCCAACTAATGCCCTATTTCCCTACTCCATCTTGTCTCAAAGCTTCTCGAAAAGCTAGTATATGCACACCTATCCCATTTCTTTACATTAAACTCCCTCCTTGACCCACTGCAATCTGGATTTCGTCCCCATCACTCCACAGAGCAATCAAACAATTGTTACAGCAATCGTTAAGGTTACCATCGACCTATTTACTGCAAAATCAAAAGGCCACTTCTCTTTGCTTATCCTCCTTGATCTGTCCGTAGCTTTTGTCCACCTTCTTTTGCTCCAAACCCTCCAATCCTTCAGCATTTGTGACACAGCCCTCTCGTAGTTCTCTTCCTACCTGTCTAACCGTAACTTTATTGTCGCCTTCTCTGGGGCTTCCTCTGCCCACTTTCTGTTGGTGTACTGCAAGGCTCCATCCTCGGTCCCCTTCTCTTCTCAATCTACACGTCATCATTAGGTTCCCCAAGTCCCACGGGTTCCAATATCATTTGTATGCCGACGACACCCAAAACTACTTCTCTGCACCAGACCTATCTCTTTCCTTGCTAACCCGAAGTCCTCTCACTACCTCAAACTAAATCCCTCCAAAACTGGGGTCCTTATTTTCACCCCTTCTTCCAAAATCTCCACCCCTAATCTCTCTAACTGTCGACAGCTCCATCATTACCCCTATTATTATTCTTTATTTATAAAGCGCTGACAGATTCCGCAGTGCTGCCCATGGGTACAAGGATAACAGTACAGTGGAGAAACAATACGATAAGACACCTACCCTGCATGCCTGCTGCCTTGTGGTCGCACTTGACTCCGATCTTTCTTTCACTACTCACATTCAGTCATTGGCTAAATCCTGCCGCCCCAACCTTAAAAACATCTCTAAAATTAGACATTTCCTTACACAAGACACAACTAAGATTTTAATCCACTCTCTCATCCTTTCCCGCCTCGACTACTGAAATTCTGTCCTCTCTGGTCTCCCTAGCTGCCGCCTAACTCTTTTTGAAATCCATAATGAATGCCTCAGCCAGGCTTATCTTCCTTACACATCGCTCTTCATCTACTTCACCTCTCTGCCAATCCCATCACTGACTTCCCTTTGCCTCCAGGATTAAACACAAAATTCTCACTCTGACATACAAAGCTATCAACTGCACTGCTCCCCCCTATATCTAAGACCTTGTCTCCAAATACTCTCCCTCCATCCCCTTCGCTCTGCTCACGACCTCCTACTCTCCTCCTCTCTTGTCACCTCATCACACTCCCGTTTACAGGACTTCTCCAGACTGGCTCCCATCTTGTGGAACTCTCTGCCTCGCTCCACAAGACTCTCTTCTAGTTTTAAGAGCTTCAAGTGCTCCCTAAAGACTCTACTGTTCAGGGATGCATATGACCTACGCTAACCTTTCTTTATACCAGTTCCTCTCCTCCATTGCTATCCCCTTAACTCCCTTAGCATGTAAGCATAAGAGTCCAGCTGTTTGTTGATCACCTTCTCAAGAGATGACTACAACAGTGAAACTCTTGGCAGGGCCCTCTACCCATTTGATCCCTATAATTGTTTTGTTGTACTCCGTCTTTGTTAATAGCGCTGCGGAATCTGTTGGCGCTCTACAAATAACCGATAATAATAATAATAATAAATAATAATAATAATATCTATGTAATATGTGTCATAGTTTTGCTGCTATAGCATTTGAAACATTACATCCTATTAAAAACTAGGGGCATTCCATGTAGTCATTCACACTTGTCATTTCATAGAAAGCCGCAATAATCTCATGATATCTCACTTTCAGAATATGCTACTGTATCTGGGGAACATATCTGGTAAATATCTATTTGATATGCCTCATAGATTTGTTGCTATATCACTTTGAACTTTATATCCCATTAAAGAATATAGGCATTCCATTTTCTCATTAACCCTTGTCATTCCATATAAAGCAGCTATAATCTCACATATTCTCACTTTCAGAATATGCTACTGTACCTGGGGAACATATCTGGTAAATATTTTATAGATATGTCTCATACTTTTGTTGCTATAGCACTTTTAAATTTAATCCCATTAAAGTATATGGGCATTCCATTTTGTCATTAACCCTTGTCATTCCATAGAAAGCAGCTATTACCTTGTGTAATCTCACTTTCAGAATATGCTACTGTACCTGGGGAACATATCTCTTAAATATGTACTTGATATGTCTCATAGTTTTGATGTTATAGCACTTTTAAATGTAATCCTATTAAAGTCTATGGGCATTCCATTTTGTCATTCACCCTTGTCATTCCATAGAAAACAGATATAATCTAAAGTAATCTCACTTTCAGAATATGTTACTCTACCTGGGGAACATATCTGGTAAATATCTATTTGATATGTCTCATATTTTAGTTTCTATTGCACTTTTAAATGTAATCCCATTATAGTCTATGGACATTCTATCTTGTCATTCACCCTTGTCATTCCATAGAAAGCAGCTATAATCTGAAGTAATCTCACTTTCAGAATATGCTACTGTACCTGGGGAACATATCTGGTAAATATCTAGTTGATGTGTATCATGGTTTTGTTGCTTCAACACTTTTAATTTTACATCCCATTAAAGTCTATGGGCATTCCATTTTGTCATTCACCCTTGTCATTCCATAGAAAGCAGCTATAATCTGATGTAATCTCACTTTCAGAATATGCTACTGTACACGGGGAACATATCTGGTAAATATCTATTTGATATGTATCATAGTTTAGTTTCTATAGCACTTTGAAATGTAATCCCATTATAGTCTATGGGCATTCCATTTTGTCATTCACCCTTGTCATTCCATAGAAAGCAGCTATAATCTGAAGTAATCTCACTTTCAGAATATGCTATTGTACCTGGGGAGCATATCTGGTAAATATCTAGTTGATATGTATCATAGTTTAGTTTCTATAGCACTTTTAAATTTAATCCCATTATAGTCTATGGGCATTCCATTATGTCATTCACCCTTGTCATTCCATAGAAAGCAGCTATAATCTGATGTAATCTCACTTTCAGAATATGCTACTGTACATGGGGAACATATCTGGTAAATATCTAGTTGATATGTATCATAGTTTTGTTGCTTCAACACTTTTAATTTTCCATCCCATTAAAGTCTATGGGCATTTCATTTTGTCATTCACCCTTGTCATTCCATAGAAAGCAGCTATAATCTGAAATAATGTCACTTTCAGAATATGCTACTGTACCTGGGGAACATATCTGGTAAATATCTATTTGATATGTATCATAGTTTAGTTTCTATAGCACTTTTAAATGTAATCCCATTATAGTCTATGGGCATTCCATTTTGTCATTCACCCTTGTCATTCCATAGAAAGCAGCTATAATCTGAAGTAATCTCACTTGCAGAATATGCTACTGTACCTGGGGAACATATATGGTAAATATCTATTTGATATGTATCATAGTTTAGTTTCTATAGCACTTTTAAATGTAATCCCATTATAGTCTATGGGCATTCCATTTTGTCATTCACCCTTGTCATTCCATAGAAAGCAGCTATAATCTGATGTAATCTCACTTTCAGAATATGCTACTGTACATGGGCAACATATCTGGTAAATATCTAGTTGATATGTATCATAGTTTAGTTTCTATAGCACTTTTAAATTTAATCCCATTATAGTCTAAGGGCATTCCATTATGTCATTCACCCTTGTCATTCCATAGAAAGCAGCTATAATCTGAAGTAATCTCACTTTCAGAATATGCTACTGTACCTGGGGAACATAACTGGTAAATATCTAGTTGATATGTATCATAGTTTAGTTTCTATAGCACTTTTAAATGTAATCCCATTATAGTCTATGGGCATTCCATTTTGTCATTCACCCCCGTCATTCCATAGAAAGCAGCTATAATCTGAAGTAATCTCACTTTCAGAATATGCTACTGTACCTGGGGAACATATCTGGTAAATATCTAGTTGATATGTATCAGTTTAGTTTCTATAGCACTTTTAAATTTAATCCCATTATAGTCTATGGGCATTCCATTTTGTCATTCACCCTTGTCATTCCATAGAAAGCAGCTATAATCTGAAGTAATCTCACTTTCAGAATATGCTACTGTACATGGGGAACATATCTGGTAAATATCTAGTTGATATGTATCCTAGTTTTGTTGCTTCAACACTTTTAATTTTACATCCCATTAAAGTCTAGGGGCATTTCATTTTGTCATTCACCCTTGTCATTCCATAGAAAGCAGCTATAATCTGAAATAATGTCACTTTCAGAATATGATACTGTACCTGGGGAACATATCTGGTAAATATCTATTTGATATGTATCATAGTTTAGTTTCTATAGCACTTTTAAATGTAATCCCATTAAAGTCTATGGGCATTCCATTTTGTCATTTACCCTTGTCATTCCATAGAAAGCAGCTATAATCTGATGTAATCTCACTTTCAGAATATGCTACTGTACATGGGGAACATATCTGGTAAATATATATTTGATATGTATCATAGTTTAGTTTCTATAGCACTTTTAAATGTAATCCCATTATAGTCTATGGGCATTCCATTATGTCATTCACCCTTGTCATTCCATAGAAAGCAGCTATAATCTGAAGTAATCTCACTTTCAGAATATGCTACTGTACCTGGGGAACATATCTGGTAAATATCTAGTTGATATGCATCAGTTTAGTTTCTATAGCACTTTTAAATGTAATCCCATTATAGTCTATGGGAATTCCATTATGTCATTCACCCTTGTCATTCCATAGAAAGCAGCTATAATATGAAGTAATCTCACTTTCAGAATATGCTACTGTACCTGGGGAACATATCTGGTAAATATCTATTTGATATGTATCATAGTTTAGTTTCTATAGCACTTTTAAATGTAATCCCATTATAGTCTATGGGCATTCCATTTTGTCATTCACCCTTGTCATTCCATAGAAAGCAGCTATAATCTGATGTAATCTCACTTTCAGAATATGCTACTGTACCTGGGGAACATAACTGGTAAATATCTAGTTGATATGTATCATAGTTTAGTTTCTATAGAACTTTTAAATTTAATCCCATTATAGTCTATGGGCATTCCATTTTGTCATTCACCCTTGTCATTCCATAGAAAGCAGCTATAATCTGATGTAATCTCACTTTCAGAATATGCTACTGTACCTGGGGAACATATCTGGTAAATATCTATTTGATATGTATCATAGTTTAGTTTCTATAGCACTTTTAAATGTAATCCCATTATAGTCTATGGGCATTCCATTTTGTCATTCACCCTTGTCATTCCATAGAAAGCAGCTATAATCTGAAGTAATCTCACTTTCAGAATATGCTACTGTACCTGGGGAACATAACTGGTAAATATCTAGTTGATATGTATCATAGTTTAGTTTCTATAGCACTTTTAAATTTAATCCCATTATAGTCTATGGGCATTCCATTATGTCATTCACCCTTGTCATTCCATAGAAAGCAGCTATAATCTGAAGTAATCTCACTTTCAGAATATGCTACTGTACTTGGGGAACATATCTGGTAAATATCTATTTGATATGTATCATAGTTTAGTTTCTATAGCACTTTTAAATGTAATCCCATTATAGTCTATGGCATTCCATTTTGTCATTCACCCTTGTCATTCCATAGAAAGCAGCTATAATCTGATGTAATCTCACTTTCAGAATATGCTACTGTACATGGGGAACATATCTGGTAAATATATATTTGATATGTATCATAGTTTAGTTTCTATAGCACTTTTAAATGTAATCCCATTGATAGTCTATGGGCATTCCATTTTGTCATTCACCCTTGTCATTCCATAGAAAGCAGCTATAATCTGATGTAATCTCACTTTCAGAATATGATACTGTATATGGGGAACATATCTGGTAAATATCTAGTTGATATGTATCATAGTTTAGTTTCTATAGCACTTTTAAATGTAATCCCATTATAGTCTATGGGCATTCCATTATGTCATTCACCCTTGTCATTCCATAGAAAGCAGCTATAATCTGAAGTAATCTCACTTTCAGAATATGCTACTGTACCTGGGGAACATATCTGGTAAATATCTATTTGATATGTATCATAGTTTAGTTTCTATAGCACTTTTAAATGTAATCCCATTATAGTCTATGGGCATTCCATTTTGTCATTCACCCTTGTCATTCCATAGAAAGCAGCTATAATCTGAAGTAATCTCACTTTGAGAATATGCTACTGTACCTGGGGAACATATCTGGTAAATATCTAGTTGATATGTATCATAGTTTAGTTTCTATAGCACTTTTAAATGTAATCCCATTATAGTCTATGGGCATTCCATTTTGTCATTCACCCTTGTCATTCCATAGAAAGCAGCTATAATCTGAAGTAATCTCACTTTCAGAATATGCTACTGTACCTGGGGAACATAACTGGTAAATATCTAGTTGATATGTATCATAGTTTAGTTTCTATAGCACTTTTAAATTTAATCCCATTATAGTCTATGGGCATTCCATTATGTCATTCACCCTTGTCATTCCATAGAAAGCAGCTATAATCTGAAGTAATCTCACTTTCAGAATATGCTACTGTACTTGGGGAACATATCTGGTAAATATCTATTTGATATGTATCATAGTTTAGTTTCTATAGCACTTTTAAATGTAATCCCATTATAGTCTATGGCATTCCATTTTGTCATTCACCCTTGTCATTCCATAGAAAGCAGCTATAATCTGATGTAATCTCACTTTCAGAATATGCTACTGTACATGGGGAACATATCTGGTAAATATCTAGTTGATATGTATCATAGTTTTGTTGCTTCAACACTTTTAATTTTACATCCCATTAAAGTCTATGGGCATTCCATTTTGTCATTCACCCTTGTCATTCCATAGAAAGCAGCTATAATCTGAAATAATGTCACTTTCAGAATATGATACTGTACCTGGGGAACATATCTGGTAAATATCTATTTGATATGTATCATAGTTTAGTTTCTATAGCACTTTTAAATGTAATCCCATTATAGTCTATGGGCATTCCATTTTGTCATTCACCCTTGTCATTCCATAGAAAGCAGCTATAATCTGAAGTAATCTCACTTTGAGAATATGCTACTGTACCTGGGGAACATATCTGGTAAATATCTAGTTGATATGTATCATAGTTTAGTTTCTATAGCACTTTTAAATGTAATCCCATTATAGTCTATGGGCATTCCATTTTGTCATTCACCCTTGTCATTCCATAGAAAGCAGCTATAATCTGATGTAATCTCACTTTCAGAATATGCTACTGTACCTGGGGAACATATCTGGTAAATATCTATTTGATATGTATCATAGTTTAGTTTCTATAGCACTTTTAAATGTAATCCCATTATAGTCTATGGGCATTCCATTATGTCATTCACCCTTGTCATTCCATAGAAAGCAGCTATAATCTGAAGTAATCTCACTTTCAGAATATGCTACTGTACCTGGGGAACATATCTGGTAAATATCTAGTTGATATGTATCATAGTTTTGTTGCTTCAACGCTTTTAATTTTACATCCATTAAAGTCTATGGGCATTCCATTTTGTCATTCACCCTTGTCATTCCTTTTAGTACATCCCAGAGGGAACATCTCTATAATATATATCTGTATAGAAGATACAGTGAGGGGTCTGTGTATATGTTAGGTAAAGGGAACTTCATATATATATATATATATATATATATATATATATATATATATATATATATATATATATATATATATATATATATATATACACAGTAAGCTCATCAAGTTTATTTTATTTAAAATGTTTAGTTTTATGTAATGAAATAACTTTGCAATATATTTTCATTCTTTATTTTGACTTTTTTGTGTGTTATCTGGTTCAGAAAATTAAGCAATTTCTAATTCTAAGAACTTAGTTGCACCCTGCTGACTTCTCAAGGCTAACTCAGCTACATATATGTCTCTAAGTGGCTTTATCATATAACAACTGCACTTTATACTAACATTATGACTGTAGCTAGCCTTGTTGTCTCTAAATAAAGAAAATGGTGGGTGGAGTTTGGCTATTGAAAAATAACTGTTGTAAAAAAAAAAGGATGTTAATGTTAGACTTGGCTGATATGTTATTCTATAGCAACACAACAGGAATGTTCTGTAATTACAAGGTGTTTACTGTCCCTTTTAAAGGGACATTATACTCTCAAAAAATATGGGCTAATTAAATAAAGCATTAAAAGAAAATAAAAGTTTTTAATTAACATGTGTTATCTACTTTGCTGCTTAAAGTGAATGTCAATTTTCATGTGAAAGTGCCCGGTTTTAAAAAAAGCTATTAAACGGGCACTTTCATTCATGAAAATTGACATAGCACCGTATTTTAAAAATACCTTGTTCTTCTGAAACGCCGGATTGGCCTTGTGAAACGATGCCCCGTCTGCTCCTTCCTGGTTTACTTACCCAGCAATGACGAAACTGGCTTCCTCCAATCACGGCATTGCCTCAGGCAATGATTAACCCCGGGGGGAAGTCCGTGATTGGAGGATGTCGGAATCGTCATTGCGTACGTATGAAGAGGCTTGCGATGGACTGGTCAAGCACTGGAGCGGCTTCAAGAAGAAAAGGTAAGTATAGTTAAAAAAAAAAAAACGGCTGAAATGTAAATTTTCAGGAATGAAAGTGCCCTTGTTTTTAATATTTTTTTTTAAAAAACAGGCACTTTAACATGGAAATTGCCCTTCACTTTAAGGTCCTTAAAATGATGTTAAAGTCCTCTGACTTCATGAGAGAATACGTTCGTAATACCCAGTAGCTACAGAACAAGACTTTTTACCACACTCCCTAAATAGTGTTTACAGACAGCCCTCCTGCTGGAGCGGTCTGTGTAATGTGCTTTGTGCAGTACTATGTTCAAAGGCAGAAACAATGCAGATATACACAGAAGCTGCAGAATTCCACTTCCCTTTCCCCCTCCCGGTTACCACAAATCTCCTCCAGTCTCTGTACAACCTAATTAAATACCGTGGTAACCGGGAGGGGGAAGGGAAGTGGAATTCCTGCAGTAGTAGAACGGACAGAAGGGAAAATATGCTGCTGAGTTTAGCAGCTTCTGTGTTTATCTGTGTCTGCAGATTTCACACAGTCCGTTCTAACCGTGGCCGGACTTTTAGCCGACGGACACTTGGCCGACGGACACTTGGCCGACGGACACTTGGCCGACGGACACTTGGCCGACGGACACTTGGCCGACGGACACTTGGCCGACGGACACTTGGCCGACGGACACTTGGCCGACGGACATTTGGCCGACGGACATTTGGCCGAAACACAAGTGGCTGTCAGATAACAGTTTGGCACGAGATAGATAGATTTGATAGATAGATAGATACATAGATTAGATAGATAGATCAATAGATGCAATAGATACATTTGATAGTTACGATAGATAGATTTGATAGATAGATAATTTCCCAGACAGAGAATTACAAAACGTGCGGCCTGGGACCCATGGTAAGGTTCCCAGAGGCAGTTGCGGCGCCCGAGGCTCTGATTAGAACAGAGCACTCAGGAACGCATCTGCCCTCGGCCGAAATCGGAACATTCTTTAGCTTTCTGTCTGTCAGCCAAATGTCCGTCTGCCAAATGTCCTTCTGCCAAATGTCTTTCTGCATTTTGTCAGAGCACCGTTCTAACACTGCAGGAATTCTACTTCCCTCTCTCCTCCCGGTTACCACAGCATTTAATTAGGTCGTGCAGAGACTGGAGGAGATCTGTGGTAACTGGGAGGGGGAAAGGGAAGTGGAATTCTGCAGCTTCTGTGTATAGCTGCATCGTTTCTGCCTTTGAACATAGTACTGCACAAAGCACATTACACAGACCGCTCCAGCAAACACTATTTAGGGAGTGTGGAAAAAAGCCTTGTTCTGTAGCTACTGGGTATTACGAACGTATTCTCATGAAGTCAGAGGACTTCAAACTTTAACATCATTTTAGGATCTTAAAGGGACATGAAACCAAATTTTTTCTTTCTTTCATGGTTTAGATAGAGAATATAATTTTAAACAACTTTCTAATTTACTTCTATTATCTAATTTGTTTCATTCTCTTGGTATAATTTGTTGAAGGAGCAGCAATACACTAATGGTTTCTAACTGAATACATGTGTGAGCCAATCACAATCGACATATATATGCAGCCACCAATCAACAGCTAGAACCTAGGTTCTGTGATGCTCCTGAGCTTACCTAGATAAACATTTCAGCAAAGGATAACAAGAGAAGGAAGTAAATTAAATAATAGAAGTTAATTGGAAAGTTGTTTAAAATTGTATTCTCTATCTGAATCATGAAAGAAATTTTGTAGGTTTCATGTCCCTTTAAGCAGCAAAATAAAACTCCAGGTGCCTTTAAACAATTTTGATGATGTGGAAAAATAATAAATGCAGTATAGTGTAAAACTATGCATGGGTACACAAGGGAATTCCAGAGAATTATCACCAATTTTGACTTATATTTTCATTAATTATTTAATTAATGCAAACTAAAGTTGATTTCTGAAAGTGCTAGGTCTATTGAAAAGACAGCATATAGTTTGTGTGGGTAACTGTTTATAAAAAATGCACAGCGCCTACCCTGTATCCTACTAGCTCCCCAGGTTAACAAGACACCTAATAAATCTTGGAGGTAATCACAAATGACAATGGAGTCTGGGGAGCGCCTCAACAAAGGGCAGAGGATAACTAAGTCACAAAGATTTCCAACAAACTGTCAACAAATGTATTCCACAGGCAAATAGAAGATCTATTAGTGACCAGTGTCAGGGTAAAACACTGTCGTCTATAGTATCACATAAAAAACACACAAAATTACGGAAGTATTAGAATCACATAAAAAACATAAAAATACATGGATCCATGTACATAAAAAATATATATAATCAATGCAACATAAAATCAATGCACATAAAATCAATACAAAACCACAATGTACAATTACAATGTACAATTGTACCCTTAAAACATTAGGCGGATAAAACACTTAAAATACATTAAATACAATCTCTGGGTTATCCTGATCGACCAATTACATGTGGTTGACTGAAAAAATCAGTGACGTGGTTTATAGAGCCAGCTTTAGTTGGTGAGTGTGATATATATGATATATTTGAAAAAAGTCTTCAAAGGTTGCTCAGTCAGATGGTAATCCTAAATATAGTCTCTCCTGTGAGTAAAGGTGTCAGTGTGACAGTGTCCAAAAAACATAAAAAAAAAGGTGGAAGATATAAAAATGAAAATAAAAATAAAAATGTCGAAAAAAATGTGTCAACAGTGTTGCAAAATTCAGTGAAGATGCACAATTAAAAATTTGATGAAATGCCAAAACAAATTGTGTGATGGTGAGCGTGATGAAAAATAAAAAGATAAAGAATCAACTCCAATTATGCAATAAAAATAAGTTCTTATAGATAAAATCTGTTCCTGTAGTCTTGAGAAAGGCCCAGGGAAGGGCCGAAACGCGTTGGCTAGTGTATGGTAAGCCTTATTTCAATTGTATATCAGGATTTTAAAACGTTATTGCACTATTTTGTGTTTGTTTTCCACAGGGACACTGGGAATTCATGCTCTATTTTTGTGTATTATTCTTTGGATCATTTTTGGATATACTTTCTTCTACATTTTCTTCTACATAATTTTGAACATTTCTAACCATACCACAACACAGGATTCACTTATTTTGATCTATAAATCTTAGGAACAGATTTTATCTATAAGAACTTATTTTTATTTTTATTGCATAATTGGAGTTGATTCTTTATCTTTTTATTTTTCATCACGCTCACCATCACACAATTTGTTTTGGCATTTCATCAAATTTTTAATTGTGCATCTTCACTGAATTTTGCAACACTGTTGACACATTTTTTTCAACATTTTTATTTTCATTTTTATATCTTCCACCTTTTTTTTTATGTTTTTTGGACACTGTCACACTGACACCTTTACTCACAGGAGAGACTATATTTAGGATTACCATCTGACTGAGCAACCTTTGAAGACTTTTTTCAAATATATCATATATATCACACTCACCAACTAAAGCTGGCTCTATAAACCACGTCACTGATTTTTTTCAGTCAACCACATGTAATTGGTCGATCAGGATAACCCAGAGATTGTATTTAATGTATTTTAAGTGTTTTATCCGCCTAATGTTTTAAGGGTACAATTGTACATTGTAATTGTACATTGTGGTTTTGTATTGATTTTATGTGCATTGATTTTATGTTGCATTGATTATATATATTTTTTATGTACATGGATCCATGTATTTTTATGTTTTTTATGTGATTCTAATACTTCTGTAATTTTGTGTGTTTTTTATGTGATACTATAGACGACAGTGTTTTACCCTGACACTGGTCACTAATAGATCTTCTATTTGCCTGTGGAATAAATTTGTTGACATTTTGTTGGAAATCTTTGTGACTTAGTTATCCTCTGCCCTTTGTTGAGGCGCTCCCCAGACTCCATTGTCATTTGTGTGGGTAACTCACAGAAGAAATAAACACAATGGAATTGATATTCAAAAACCATAAATGTAAATGGTTTGAAACAGCTTCAGCACAAGGTTGTCAAAGGATTAAATGTTTGTAAATAGTAACAAGATAAAAAAAAAAAAAGCTATGTATTGTTAGAGAAGTTAAAGGGACGGTCTACTCCAGAATGTTTATTGTTTTAAAAAGATAGATAATCCCTTTATTACCCGTTCTCCCTAAGGGTGATGCGGGAAGCCAGATATGGACCCGTTGCTCAGTGTGCCTAGAACTTTATTACCCATTCCCCAGTTTTGCATAACCAGCATGGTTGTATTAATACACTTTTTACCTCTGCGATTACCTTGTATCTAAGCCTCTGCAGAATGCCCCCTTATTCCAGTTGTTTTGACAGACATGCACTTTAGCCAATTAGTGCTTACTCCAAGGTAACTCCATGTGCACAATGTTATCTATATGGCACAAATGAACTAACCCCCTCTAGCTGTGAAAAACTGCCAAAATGCTCAGCGATAAGAGGCGGCCTTCAAGGGCTTAGAAATTAGCGTATGACCTTACCTAGGATTAGCTTAGAACAAAGCAACATTGATGATAAAAGTAAATTGGATGTCCTATCTGAATCATGAAAGTTTAATTTTGACTAGACTGCCCCTTTAATGTATACCCCTTATGACCATGAACTGTACATGAGACTCTCTCTGTCTCTCTCTCTCTGTGTTTAGGCTCCTTTTACTGGGAAGATCACGTACAATAGACGTAACTGTGTTTTCCAGTAAAGGGGACAACATTATAAGAATATCTGACAAATTCATTTATGCTGAGCAAGACAATGTCTGACAAGAACCAAAACTCAGACCTTCCTGATGCACACAGAGGTAAGCAGGATGTCACATGTATGTCACCTGGTTTTGTCATCACAATGGGATAATATTTACATTAACTAACCAGAAACCTCAGTGATCTGTTCGTCTTAAAGGTACATAGGGGTTGATAGTATATTGCCCCAAGGCAGAACATGCTGTGATCTGAGATGTCATTGCAGAAAATGCAGCATGTCTGCAGAAAGAATGGGACACATTCAGGAACTGTTGGCTGTTTAGCTTTGCAGCGCTGCTCTTCATCAGGCTGTTGTCTTCAAACTGCACTGTGCTCTGGCTGCACTGCATAAGTTTTCCTTAACAAATTGCATCCAGAACAAAGTGCTGTTTGAAGAGAACAGTCAAATATGGGGCATGGCTGCAAAGCAGCAGTGCATTTATTATTGTTGACTGACTCAAGACATAAAAACAACACTTTTTTTTCTCTGCAGCTATTGTGCAATGCACTATATTATAAAACTTTAAAAAATTCTTTATTCTCCAGTTACTCAACACATTGCAATTGAGCTGGTGCTTTACTGTAACTGCTTAATTTAAAAATTTAAAATGATCTGCAGAAAATTTTTCACTTAAAAAATCTCATTGCAGAAAGTGGGAAAAAAGGAAATTTATTCTTACCTGATAAGTTTTGTTTCTTTTACGATACGATGAGTCCACGGATTTCATCCTTACTTGTGGGATATCGCCTCCTGGTCAGCAGGAGGAGGCAAAGAGCACCACAGCAGAGCTGTATATATAGCTCCTCCCTTCCCTCCCACTCCAGTCATTCGACCGAAGTTAGGAAGAGAAAGGAAAAGCCAAGGTGCAGAGGTGACTGAAGTTTAACAAAAATAAAGACCTGTCTCATAAAAAACAGGGTGGGCCGTGGACTCATCATATCATAAAAGAAACAAATTTATCAGGTAAGAATAAATTTCCTTTTCTTTTACAAGATACGATGAGTCCACGGATTTCATCCTTACTTGTGGGATACAATACCAAAGCTATAGTACACGGATGAAGCAAGAGGGACAAGACAGGGAACCTAAACTGAAGGCACCACTGCTTAAAAAACTTTCCTCCCAAACACAGCCTCAGACGAGGCAAAAGTATCGAATTTGGAAAATTTGGAAAAAGTGTGAAGAGACGACCAAGTTGCAGCTTTGCAAATCTGTTCAACAGAAGCATCATTTTTGAATGCCCATGAGGAAGCCACATCTCTAGTGGAGTGAGCCGTAATTCGTGCAGGAGGCTGCTGTCCAGCAGTCTCATATGCAAACCGAATGATACTCTTCAGCCAAAATGAAAGAGAGGGAGCCGTAGCTTTCTGACCCCTACGCTTCCCAGAAAACACAATAAACAGGGAAGAAGAATGACAAAAATTCTTAGTCGCTTGTAAGTAAAACTTTAAAGCACGGACAACGTCCAAATTATGTAACAGCCGTTCCTTCTTAGAAGAAGGATTAGGACACAAGGAAGGAACAACAATTTCCTGATTAATATTCTTATTAGAAACAACCTTAGGAAGGAAACCAGGTTTGGTACGTAACACCACCTTATCAGAATGGAAAATAAGATAAGGAGAATCGCATTGTAATGCTGAAAGCTCAGAAACTCTGCGAAGAAATAGCAACCAAAAATAAAACTTTCCAAGATAAGAACTTAATATCTATGGAATGCATAGGTTCAAATGGAACCCCTTGAAGAACATTAAGAACTAAATTCAAACTCCAAGGAGGAGCAATTGGTCTAAACACAGGCCTGATTCTAGTCAGAGCCTGAGAAAAAGATTGAACATCTGGAACATCAGCCAGACGTTTGTGTAGCAAAATAGACAAAGCAGAAATCTGTCCCTTTAAGGAACTTGTCAACAACCCTCTCCAATCCTTGGAGAAAAGATAAAATCCTGGGAATCCTAACCCTACTCCTTGGATTCGCACCAATAAAGATATTTACGCCATATCTTATGGTAAATCTTTCTAGTAACAGGCTTACGTGCCTGAATCAAGGTATCACTGACCGAATCACAGAACCCTCGCTTAGATAAAATCAAGCGTTCAATCTCCAAGCAGTTAGTAGAAGAGAAATTAGATTTGGATGATGGAAGGGTCCCTGAATGAGAAGGTCTTTCCTCAACAGAAGCTTCCATGGTGGCTGAGATGACATTCCCACCAGATCGGCATACCAAGTTCTGCGAGGCCACGCAGGAGCGATGAGGATCACCAAAGCCCTCTCCTGTCTGACTCGAGCAATCACCCGGGGAAGGAGGGCAAATGGAGGGAACACATAAGCTAGGTTGAACGACCAAGGCACTGCCAAGGCATCTATCAGCTCAGCCTGAGGATCCCTGGACCTGGACCCGTATCTCGGAAGCTTGGCATTCTGACGAGATGCCATAAGATCCAACTCCGGCCTGCCCCATCTTAGAATCAGGTTGGCAAATACCTCCCGATGGAGTTCCCATTCCCCCAGATGAAAAGTCTGTCTGCTCAGAAAATCCGCCTCCCAGTTTTCCACACCTGGGATGTGGATTGTCGACAGATAACAAGAGTGAGCCACCGCCCACTGAATTATCCTGGCTACTTCTGTCATCGCTAAGGAACTCCTTGTTCCTCCCTGATGATTGATGTAAGCTACAGTCGTAATGTTGTCCGACTGGAATCTGATGAATTTGGCCGAGGCCAAGCCTGAAGCGTATTGAAAACTGCTCTCAACTCTAGGATATTGATGGGAAGCAGAGACTCCGATCAAGCCCACACACCCTGAGCCCTCAGGGAGTTCCAGACTGCTCCCCACCCCAGCAGGCTGGCGTCCGTTGTCACTATCACCCACTAGGGTCTGCGGAAGTATGTCCCCTGGGACAGATGATCCAGCAACAACCACCATAGAAGAGAGTCCCTTGTCTCCTGATCTAGATCTATGTGAGGAGACAAATTTGTATAATCTCCATTCCACTGCCTGAGCATGCTCAGTTGCAGAGGTCTGAAATGAAAACTAGCAAACGGAATGATGTCCATTGCTGCTACCATCAATCCAATTGCCTCCATGCACTGAGCCTGCAAATAAAAAGAGGAACAGAGGCGCCAACATGGCCTAGTATTGCCAGAGCGTGTAAACAACAAGTGCAGAAAATGGAGTATACTCACAAGCAGGGCGCACCCATATGGTGCTATTGTAGCAGGTTGGAACTAAGCAGTGGTCCAGCTCACTGATCTCCACCAGCATAGATCCAAAGGGTCCTTGAGAGAGCCTGTTGGTTAGTATCTGAAAGGACAAAGAATACACACACGCATAGCCCAGTACCTTTTGGACCAAAGAGGTATGTGACTAATAAGTTGCACTTACAGGAGACAAAGCACCTCCAGGTGCAGTACCAGCAAACTGGGACCTCTCAGCCGCCCAGTGGACTGTATCACCACGAAGCAGGACAGTAGCAATCCCAAGCGAAATGCCCGAATGGCCAGCAAAAAGTGATAACGATGTATGGTGACAAGAACCATACAACAGCAAGTGTATATTTAAAAAACTTTATTTTAAAAAAGTGACGTGTTTCTCAGCCACCTATGGGCTGTTTCATCAGGCTATAAAACAACATTGCAACACACTTGCTATATAACAGGAAATGATAAAAGCACAATGATCTGATAGGTCAACCAATTAATACAATTAAAAACCTTCTCCCTGTGTTTGTAAATTGGTAGTTAGTTGATATGGTAACCTCAGTATACAAACCTAACATGTAATACATAAAATATTAAAAATACAAATCGAATCAATACATGTATAAACTAAAATGCACATCAAATCCTATATTAAGAGCCCAAACAAAAATATATACCATATAATATAAAACATTTAAAATGATCAGTATTTCAGTAATTATCACATTTGGTAAATAGTGCGTCCAAAAACCTACAAACAAACATATCAGCAGGGTCTTATATATACTAAAAATAGTTTCTTAATTCACTCTTTTTAGGCAGTAGCACACTATAGCTGAAACTCGATGCAGATACCAATGTAATAATACTGGTTGCTTAGTCCTAAAGATATAACTCTTATCAAGACGGTCTTATATTAGAATTTAAGCTTTAACATAGTGGTAGAGGGACCCTATGCTCTTACGTGAGGGCTGGGTCTCATCGGCGATCATGATTGCAAACATTTAGTTTAGAAACTAAGGGCCATATTGTGGATAACATGTTCTTTTCTTTTGGACCTATCACAATGGGATTGAACATATATGGGCTTTGTCACCCTTTGTAGAGTTATGGGTTATTTTGTAGTTCTGGGCTTTTTCACTATCCCTCTGTGATTAGATCTAAGATGCACACCTCATTCGGTAACACAGGAGGGCGGGGCATTATGGCGATCACGGTAACAAACATTTAGTTATTAGAATTTATGGGCCTCACTGAAAACAATGTATCCTTTTCAATGATTATAATAGGAATGAATATATATATAAGCATAGGTCCCTCTCCCACTATGTTAAAGCTTAAATGCTAATATAAGACCGTCTTGATAAGAGTTATATCTTTAGGACTAAGCGACTATTATTATTACATTGGTATCTGCATCGAGTTTCAGCTATAGTGTGCTACTGCCTAAAAAGAGTGAATTAAGAAACTATTTTTAGTATATATAAGACCCTGCTGATATGTTTGTGGGTTTTTGGACGCACTATTTACCAAATGTGATTATTACTGAAATACTGATCATTTTAACTGTTTTATATTATAGTGTATATATTTTTGTTTGGGCTCTTAATATATGATTTGATGTTCATTTTAGTTTATACATGTATTGATTCGATTTGTATTTTTAATATTTTATGTATTACATGTTAGCTTTGTATACTGAGGTTACCATATCAACTAACTACCAATTAACAAACACAGGTGTAGGTTTTTAATTATATTAATTGGTTGACCTATCAGATCATTGTGCTTTTATCATTTCCTGTTTATATAGCAAGTGTGTTGCAATGTTGTTTTATAGCCTGATGAAACAGCCCATAGGTGGCTGAGAAACGCGTCACTTTTTTTAAAATAAAGTTTTTTAAATATACACTTGCTGTTGTATGGTTCTTGTCGCCATACATTATTATCACTTTTTGCTTGCCATTCGGGCATTTCGCTTGGGATTGCTATTGTCCTGCTTCGTGGTGATACAGTCCACTGGCGGCTGAGAGGTCCCAGTTTGCTGGTACTGCACTTGGAGGTGCTTTGTCTCCTGTAAGTGCAACTTATTAGTCACATACCTCTTTTGGTCCAAACCGTCCAAAAGAGTATTCTTTGTCCTTTCAGATACTAACCAACAGGCTCTCTCATGGACCCTTTGGATTTATTCTGGTGGAGATCAGTGAGCTGGACCACTGCTTAGTTCCAGCCTGCTACAATAGCACCATATGTGTGCGCCCTGCTTGTGAGTATGCTCCATTTTCTGCACTTGTTTTTTACATGCTCTGGCAATACTAGGCCATGTTGGCGCCTCTGTTCCTCTTTTTATTTGCAGACTACGATTCATCAGGATGACCGTGCTATGACATAGAGCAGCCACTTCAATTTTGGATTATCCTTTTTGTTTTTTGGCTCTATGGACATTCTCTTCTTTTTTTATTGTTGTGTATATATATGACTATTTTTTCTGCTTTTGTTTCTGTGTTATGGTGATATAACCATTCTATAATTGAATAATAATTTTTGGTGTTAGGGTCTTATAGTGGCCAGGAGGTGCCCCCTATGGGTGTGGGATACGTTTGGGTACACCACACTCTTTGCATTTGTCCATGCACTGAGCCAGGATTGGACTGAAGGGTTCGGCATGTATTCAGAATCTTTAACTTTCTGACTTCCGTCAAAAAGATTTTCATGGATAGAGAGTCGATTAGAGTTCCCAAGAAAGGAACCCTTGTCCGTGGAACTAGTGAGCTCTTTTCTAGATTCACCTTCCACCCGTGAGTCCTTAGAAAGGACAGAATAATGTCGGTATGAGACTTCGTTAGCTGATAAGACAACGCCTGGATCAGAATATCGTCGAGATAAGGCGCCACTGCTATGCCCCGCGGCCTGAGAACCGCCAGCAGAGATCCCAGAACCTTTGTAAAGATTCTGGGCGCCGTGGCCAGACCGAAAGGAAGAGCCACGAAATGAAAATGTTTGTCCAGAAAGGCAAAACGGAGGAACTTGTGATGATCTTTTTGGATAGGAACATGTAGATATGCATCCTTCAGATCCACGGTAGTCATAAATTGACCCTCCTGGATCAATGGAAGAATGGTACGGATAGCTTCATCTTGAAGGATGGAACTCTGAGGAACTTGTTTAGACTTTTGAGGTCTAGAATAGGTCGGAACGTTCACTCTTTTTTTGGAAACTACAAAAAGATTTGAATAAAACCCCTGACCCTGTTCCAGTATTGGAACAGGACATATTACTCCCATGGAAGCCAGGTCTCCTACACAATGTAAGAACGTCTCTCTTTTTATCTGGTTTGCAGATAATTTTGAAAGAAGAAACCTTCCCCTGGCGGAAGAGTTTCTGAACTCCAACTGATATCCCTGAGACACAATTTCCAGTGTCCAGGGATCCTGAACATCTCTTATCAGAGCCTGGACGAAGAGAGAGAGAGTCTGTCCCCCACCAGATCCGGTCCCGGATCGGGGGCTGACCCTTCATGCTGACTTTGTAGCAGCAGCAGGCTTCTTGGATTGTTTACCCTTGTTCCAGGACTGGTTGGGTCTCCAAGTGGACTTGGTTTGTGAATAATTCCCTTCCTGTTTAGAGGAAGAGGGAACTCCCTTGAAATTTCGAAAGGCACAAAAATTACTCTGTCGCCCTCTCTGTTTGGACTTTTTATCCTGAGGGAGGAGATGACCCTTTCCTCCTGTTATGTCAGAAATGATCTCCTTCAAGTCAGGCCCGAATAGGGTTTTCCCCTTGTAAGGAATAGTCAAAAGCTTGGATGACACATCCGCAGACCAAGATTTTAACCATAAAGCTCTGCGTGCTAAGATGGTAAAACCTGAACTCTTAGACGCCAATTTAATAATCTGCAGGGAGGCATCCATAATAAACAAATTAGCTTACTTAAGAGCTTTAATTCGATCCTGTATCTCTTCCAAAGGAGTCTCAGTCTTAAAAGACTCTTCCAGAGCATCAAACCAATAAGCAGCCGCAGTGGTGACTGTGACAATGCAAGCCGTTGGTTGTAACAGGAATCCCTGATGAACGTAGAGTTTCTTAAGGAGACCCTCCAATTTCTTATCCATAGGGTCCTTAAACACACAACTATCCTCAATAGGAATAGTAGTCCGCTTGGCCATAGTAGACACAGCACCTTCAACTTTAGGGACCGTCTGCCAAGAATCTCTAATAGCATCGGCTATAGGATACATTTTTTTAAAAAACTGGAGAAGGAGAGAAGGGAATACCTGGTCTCTCCCATTCTTTTGCAATGATCTCTGAAGTCCTTTTGGGGACTGGAAAGACATCCGAATTAGATGGAACTTCCAAATATCTATCCAACTTACTCAATTTCTCTGGAGGGACCACTATTGAGTCACAATCATCCAGAGTAACCAACACCTCCCTCAGTAATAAACGGAGGTGCTCAAGTTTAAACCTGAAAGAAACTACGTCAGAGTCGTAAGGCACTCCATGAGTCAGACAGTTCACCTTCTGAAAGTACCGCGGTACTCTCCAACTCAGAACCCCGGGAGGGTACGTCCGTAATCGCCATCATAGAATCGGAGGCAGAATTTACTGCATAATTGTCCTGTCTTGAACGCTTGCCGTGCGATATGGGCAAATTAGCTAACGCATCAGAAAGAGTAGAGGACATCACTGCAGCTATGTCTTTTAATGTAAAAGCTGCAGATACTGGTGAAATACAAGGTCCCGCTTGAGCGGGCGTTAAGGGCTGTGACGCTTGGTGAGAAAGCTGCGGCATGCTCTGCATCTCATCTGTAGACTCTTGAGAAGCATTCAGCTTAGTCAATGATTTGTCAAAAACAATCTTGTCTCTAAAATGCAAGGCCCTCTCAATACATGAGGGACAAAATGGAGCAGGGGGTTCCACAGTGACATCCAAACACATTGAGCACGCTACAGTTTGGATATCGTCTTCCATCATAACAGAAAGCAAGAAGCAATTTGGTCTGAAAATTATTTCACAAATTTGTAGCTAATTGCATAGAAAAAACAGCAGCACAGATTATTTTAAACCTGGGCAGCTACTGTGCCTTTAAAAACAAACAGGCACAGAATATATGGAAACGGGCAGTTACTGTGCCTTTTAAATATGTATTAACGATTGCAAAAGGCAACAATCAAAAAATAACAATCTGTCTATATTTTATGTCAGTACCTCGCCACAGCTCTGCTGAGGCGCCTACCTGCCCCCACGGTCTAACGACCACACTCGACAAGGAACCAGAGGAATCCGACAGAAAAAACGCCTAAGACCGCTCGTGTGTGTACTACCATGCGGTCTCGTCGTGAGTTAGTCTATTCCGGAAGCAAGACCGTCTGCGCAGCTAACAGCGAGCCAAAGCAAGTCCCGCCCATCGTGGGTGTCGCATCGGCTGTAACTCCGCACGGCAAAGAACTTCCATATCTGTAAAGTTCACCGCGCGGCAATAAAAGCCAGTTCTTAACCCCTGCTACAGAGACCAAAGAAAAACATGCAGCCGTAAACCGGAGTCCTATACAAGGACTCCGGTAATCACGCCAGTGTCTAACACAGAGGCACCATAGCCCTAAGCATTCACACTGCAGCTATGTTCCAAGCCCCTGAATTAAGCCCCATTCGTAGGACCACAATAGGTATAACATTAGCCTCTAATGTAACCCCCCTTGTGACACACACACATCGTTATAGAACAGCCCTTCTACTTGTAGCCAGGGCTCAAGTTCCAACCACTTATAATGACAGTCCCTTCTGAGTTAGCCAGTGTCCCAAAATAAAAAACTGCACTTACCTCAGTGCTGATCAACAGCCTGAGCAGGTCCACAGGATCAGCAGCTCTGTGGACACAAAGGGACCTTAGTTAATATCTGCTAAAACCATCAGGATACAAAGGGCAGCACTAGTATGGGAGGCACAGTGCGGGTAAAACCCCACCAGTTCCCATTGCTTTAAAGCCACCTGTAGCTCTACTCTAGAGGCTGACAAGGAATACGGCTACACCCTATAGTAAAATAGTACACTTTGGCACCATTTTAAAAATAATAAACTCTTGATTGAAGAATCTAAACTAACACCTCACTTTACCTCTTCCTATCACTAACACAGGCAAATAGAATGACTCTGGTGAGAGGGAAGGGAGGAGCTATATATACAGCTCTGCTGTGGTGCTCTTTACCTCCTCCTGCTGACCAGGAGGCGATATCCCACAAGTAAGGATGAAATCCGTGGACTCATCGTATCTTGTAAAAGAAAAGGTTCCGCCTCTGGTGTATATTGGTAATGTACAGAAGTCTCTACTACACAGTTTATAAAATCCTGCTTTACTCTTGTTGTTATTGACCAGATCGGCACTGTGCTCATGGCCATTGTGAATCTGTGTGCGTAAAGAGCGCTTATTGGTAGGTAAGCTCCATGCATAGTGTACCAACCAATCCGCTATTGCACATGTTGCCAATTTCTTATATACAAAATGTCTAAACATGGTTTTGTTTGTTTTTTTAGGCACTTTGCATTGCACAATGTCTTACTCTGGTGTGCTTAATTTGTACAACAGCAGCTGATGAAATCAGAGTGCATTCTATACATGACAGCAGTGCTTGTCATCAGAGTATACTGACGTAGGCTCACAAGTGTGCTCTATAAATGGCAGTAGTGTTTGTCGTTAGAGCATTCAAAGGTAGATTCAGGAGCATGCTCTATATGTGCAGCAGTGCTTGTCATGAGAGCATACTGAGGTAGAACAGGAGCGTGCTCTATATATGGCAGCAGTGCTTGTCATGAGAGCATACTGAGGTAGAACAGGAGCGTGCTCTATATATGGCAGTAGTGCTTGTCATGAGAGCATACTGAGGTAGAACAGGAGCGTGCTCTATATATGGCAGCAGTGCTTGTCATGAGAGCATACTGAGGTAGAACAGGAGCGTGCTCTATCTATGGCAGCAGTGCTTGTCATGAGAGCATACTGAGGTAGAACAGGAGCGTGCTCTATATATGGCAGCAGTGCTTGTCATGAGAGCATACTGAGGTAGGTTTAGGAGTGCACTCTATACATGGCAGCAGTGTTTGTCATGAGAGCATACTGAGGTAGAACAGGAGAGTGCTCTATATATGGCAGCAGTGCTTGTCGTGAGACCATATAGAGGTAGGCACAGGAGCACTGTCAATATATGGGAGAAGTGTTTGTCATGAGATCATACTGAGGAAGGCTCAGGAGCGCTCTCTATATATGACAGCAGTGTTTGTCATGTGATCATACTGAAGTAGGCACAACAGCGTGCTCTATATATTGCAGCAGTGCTTGTCATGAGACAAGGCTCAGGAGCGCACTCTATATATGGCAGCAGTGCTTGTCATTAAAGCATACTGAGGTAGAACAGGAGCGTGCTCTATGTATGGCAGTAGTGCTTGTCATGAGAGCATACTGAGGTAGAACAGGAGTGTGCTCTATATATGGCAGTAGTGCTTGTCATTAAAGCATACTGAGGTAGAACAGGAGCGTGCTCTATATATGGCAGCAGTGCTTGTCATGAGAGCATACTGAGGTAGAACAGGAGCGTGCTCTATATATGGCAGCAGTGCTTGTCATGAGAGCATACTGAGGTAGAACAGGAGCGTGCTCTATACATGGCAGTAGTGCTTGTCATGAGAGCATACTGAGGTAGAACAGGAGCGTGCTCTATATATGGCAGCAGTGCTTGTCATGAGAGCATACTGAGGTAGAACAGGAGCGTGCTCTATATATGGCAGCAGTGCTTGTCGTTAGACCATATAGAGGTAGGCACAGGAGCACTGTTTATATGGCAAAAAGGTGTAGAGTCCACAGCACCAAAAGTATCTGTTTATTATTATTATTCTTTATTTATGAAGCGCCAACATATTCCGCAGCGCTGTCCATGGATACAATTCATTTAAATAAAACAATTTAAGACTTGTAAGAGACCGGACAAAATTTACAAACACCTGCAGGAGGAATTGAGGACCCTGTTCCCATGGGAACTAAAGCATAACAGACAGGTAAATGTGCACGTTATGCTTTAATAAACAGATGCTTATTCATAGTGCTGTGGACTCTACACCTTTTTGCTATACCGGTTAGGAGCCTTGGCCGTGGCTCCAGTCCTACGTGCACTACCCCAGATGGGAGTTCCAGGTGCTGAGCTTTACATTATCTGTTGTGTCTATATATGGGAGTAGGGTTTGTCATGAGAGCATACTGAGGTAGGCTCAGGAGCGCTCTCTATATATGACAGCAGTGTTTGTTCTGAGATCATACTGAGGAAGGTACAGGAGCATGCTCTCTATGAGGCAGCAGTGTTTGTAATGAGAGCATACTGAGGTAGGTACAGGCGCATGCTCTATATGAGGCAGCAGTGTTTGTAATGAGAGCATACTGAGGTAGGTACAGGCGCATGCTCTATATGAGGCAGCAGTGTTTGTAATGAGAGCATACTGAGGTAGGTACAGGATCATGCTCTATATGAGGCAGCAGTGTTTGTAATGAGAGCATACTGCGGTAGGTACAGGATCATGCTCTATATGAGGCAGCAGTGTTTGTAATGAGAGCATACTGAGGTAGGTACAGGATCATGCTCTATATGAGGCAGCAGTGTTTGTAATGAGAGCATACTGAGGTAGGTACAGGATCATGCTCTATATGAGGCAGTAGTGATTGTAATGAGAGCATACTGGGCTAGGTACAGAATCATGCTCTATATGAGGCAGCAGTGTTTGTAATGAGAGCATACTGAGGTAGGCACAGGATCATGCTCTATATGAGGCAGCAGTGTTTGTAATGAGAGCATACTCAGGTAGGTACAGGATCATGCTCTATATGAGGCAGTAGTGATTGTAATAAGAGCATACTGAGGTAGGTACAGGCGCATGCTCTATATGAGGCAGCAGTGTTTGTAATGAGAGCATACTAAGGTAGGTACAGGATCATGCTCTATATGAGGCAGCAGTGTTTGTAATGAGAGCATACTGAGGTAGGTACAGGATCATGCTCTATATGAGGCAGCAGTGTTTGTAATGAGAGCATACTGAGGTAGGTACAGGATCATGCTCTATATGAGACAGCAGTGTTTGTAATGAGAGCATACTGAGGTAGGTACAGGATCATGTTCTATATGAAGCAGCAGTGTTTGTAATGAGAGCATACTGAGGTAGGTACAGGATCATGCTCTATATGAGGCAGCAGTGATTGTAATGAGAGCATACTGAGGTAGGTACAGGCGCATGCTCTATATGAGGCAGTAGTGTTTGTAATGAGAGCATACTGAGGTAGGTACAGGCGCATGCTCTATATGAGGCAGCAGTGTTTGTAATGAGAGCATACTGAGGTAGGTACAGGATCATGCTCTATATGAGGCAGCAGTGTTTGTAATGAGAGCATACTGAGGTAGGTACAGGATCATGCTCTATATGAGGCAGCAGGGTTTGTAATGAGAGCATACTGAGGTAGGTACAGGATCATGCTCTATATGAGGCAGCAGTGTTTGTAATGAGAGTGTCAGTATATTTATGAAAATCTTAGTAGTGCTATCCAAATAATATATATAAGTTTATGGCAGGGTTATAAACACAATACAAAGAAATAGAAACCCTTATCAACCATGCACCTACTAGACCATACAATTAATATAAATATCTGAATTCTTTTATTTAGTTAATATCCATAAACATATTGAACTATATTTGCAGTAAAAGGAAATTAAATAAAAGTTTATATGCGTTAGAACCAACTCTTAAGATATGCTATTCTTCTTACAAAACCCAGAACAATATACCTTCACAATTCAGCCTTATTTATTTAACACAATGGGACTAAAAACCTTTAACATCCAAGCAATACAATTCTAAACAGTGTTTATAAAACAATAGGATAAAATATATATTCTGCTATTTAACTGCAATTTATCCTAATACAAAATTAACCGACAATATCAGAACTTGTATAGATGAGTTACTTAGCCAATTCAGACACAGATTTGAACAAAACCTAGGCTTATAACTACCAATTTAAAATACAATATACTTCACCAATTTTGAACCAATTCGTAGCGGTCTTTAGGTCATCTCATTTGAAAGAAGGTTTTTGCACAAATCAAGGATAAGTTTTAAGCTCCTTGCTGAAGTGAACTTTTTTTTTTTTCAGGTATATCGCAGCCAAAATCAGATCACTAATTTTCAACAAGTTACAGACAACTCTCCCTTGTGCATTCAACACTCCCATTATATAATCATTGATGACATCATGTGGGTGGCACTACGGGAGCTGACCTTCCCATTGGTTATCTGGGAAGTCTAAATCGGATTGGCCCTTGGAAATTTCATTTTTAACAGCCAGAAAGAACCTTCTGGCTGTAGTTCTCGCAACATAACACCAGGTGGCAGCATACAGTACAACATAGCAATACAATACAGCATTTCTGACATTTTTAAGCAAGTTAATTTTTTTTTTTATAAAATGGTTATTTAATCAGATCACACTCTCTGCATTAATCATATATAACCCCAATTACAGATGGTTAATATTAGGTTATTTTTTTCTGATTATTCTGATACCAAATATGTTATATTATTAACATTTTATTTTATTTAGGTAATTTAATACTGCTAATTATTAGTTTAAAATGCATTACAATGTTATCGGTATCCTGGCATTTATATGTGAATAATAGCTTATTTTTAATTCAGTATTGTACTGTATTCCAAGTGAATCCTGTCTATGTAGATCTGAAATAAAAATAAATGTTAATAATCACTTCTCTTCAGGTCCATAAACATCTATTCATGTTCTTAAACACACAGAGGCTAAGATATTCATGCTTTCAAAACATACACATATATATATATCATATATATATATATATATATATATATACATATATATATACACATACACACACACATCTCATGTCCATTAAAACATATACTGTTGCTTTGAAATCATAATGTAAGTCATTTGTCTTCACTGTATTATCCTAACATTCTAACTTTTCAGTAACTTCAGTTGCCAGACTTTTTGTCTCATACTCACCACATGGGGTCAATCCATGAGGAGTTGTAAGAGTCTTTAAAACAGCATATTTCCTGTTTAGCCAGCAGTGCAGATGTGTATTTGATTTTATTTGTGTCACCTTCCCCCAAGAGGGGTTTTTGCAGTAAGTCTTCAAATAGAGATTCAGTGAGATAGAACTGTTGTATCACACGTGTCAAATTCCAAAGGGGTCCTTGAACACATTCTTTTCTCACCTCACCAAATGTTCTGAGGTTATAAAAATCTGCATATATAGTCAAATGAATAGGGTCACTGAGCTATTTCCTTTAGAAAAGAAATGTTTGTGTTTCAAAAAGGCTCTACTGATCGTCAATCCTGATAGACGTGTATTAGAAGCTGTGTTCAACAAACTCATGTTTAATTAATCCTGAGTTCTCATCTAACATATACAGTGTATAAAATATACATATATTTCTTCTGTTATGTGCGATCAGTCCACGGGTCATCATTACTTCTGGGATATAACTCCTCCCCAACAGGAAATGCAAGAGGATTCACCCAGCAGAGCTGATATAGCTCCTCCCCTCTACGTCAGTCCCAGTCATTCTCTTGCACCCAACGACTAGATAGGATGTGTGAGAGGACTATGGTGATTATACTTAGTTTTTATGACTTCAATCAAAAGTTTGTTATTTTACAATAGCACCGGAGCGTGTTATTACTTCTCTGGCAGAGTTTGAAGAAGAATCTACCAGAGTTTATTACTATGATTTTAACCGGAGTAGTTAAGATCATATTGCTGTTCTCGGCCATCTGAGGGAGGTAAAGGCTTCAGATCAGGGGACAGCGGGCAGATGAATCTGCATTGAGGTATGTAGCAGTTTTTATTTTCTGAATGGAATTGATGAAAAAATCCTGCTATACCGTTATAATGACATGTATGTATACACTTCAGTATTCTGGGAATGGTTTTTCACCGGAACTACTCTGTTAAAGGTCACTAATCCTTTTAATAAATATTGTCATGTTAAACGTTTTTGCTGGAATGTAGAATCGTTTACATTGCTGAGGTACTGAGTAAATAAATGTTTGGGCATTATTTTCCACTTGGCAGTTGTCTGCTTTAAATTGTGACAGTTTCGTTTCTCCTCACTGCTGTGTGTGAGAGGGAGGGGCCGTTTTGGCGCTCTTTTGCTACGCATCAAAAAATTCCAGTCAGCTACTATTATATTTCCTGCATGATCCGGTTCACTGACAGATCTCAGGGGTCTTCAAACTTCTTTGAAGGGAGGTACATTCTCTCAGCAGAGCTGTGAGAATTGTTATTGACTGTGAATAAAAACGTTACTCTATAATTTTTTATGTCAAATTTAGTTATTTACTAATGGGAACAAACCTTTGCTAAAAGTTGTGTTATTTTAAACTTGATGCTATAACTGTTTCAGTTCATTATCTCAACTGTCATTTAATCGTTAAAGTACCTCTTTGAGGCACAGTACGTTTTTGCTAAAAAAGATTATAACCAGGTTGCAAGTTATTGCTAGTGTGTTAAACATGTCTGACTCAGAGAATATCTGTGTCATTTGTTCCAATGCCAAGGTGGAGCCCAATAGAAATTTATGTACTAACTGTATTGATGCTACTTTAAATAAAAGTCAATTTGTACAATGTGAACAAATTTCACCAAACTGCGAGGGAAGAGTTATGCCGACTAACTCGCCTCACGCGGCAGTACCTGCATCTCCCGCCCGGGAGGTGAGTGATATTATGGCGCCTAATACATCTGGGCGGCCATTACAGATAACATTACATGATATGGCTACTGTTATGACTGAAGTTTTGTCTAAATTACCAGAACTAAGAGGCAAGCGTGATCACTCTGGGGTGAGAACAGAGTGCGCTGACAATACTAGGGCCATGTCTGATACTGCGTCACAGCTTGCAGAGCATGAGGACGGAGAGCTTCATTCTGTGGGTGACGGTTCTGATCCAAACAGATTGGATTCAGATATTTCAAATTTTAAATTTAAATTGGAGAACCTCCGTGCATTACTAGGGGAGGTCTTAGCAGCTCTCAATGATTGTAACACCGTTGCAATACCAGAGAAAATGTGTAGGTTGGATAAATACTTTGCGGTACCGGCGAGTACTGACGTTTTTCCTATACCTAAGAGATTAACTGAAATTGTTACTAAGGAGTGGGATAGACCCGGTGTGCCGTTCTCACCCCCTCCAATATTTAGAAAGATGTTTCCAATAGACGCCACTACTCGGGACTTATGGCAAACGGTCCCTAAGGTGGAGGGAGCAGTTTCTACTTTAGCTAAGCGTACCACTATCCCGGTGGAGGATAGCTGTGCTTTTTCAGATCCAATGGATAAAAAATTAGAGGGTTACCTTAAGAAAATGTTTGTTCAACAAGGTTTTATATTGCAACCCCTTGCATGTATCGCGCCGATTACGGCTGCGGCAGCATTTTGGATTGAGTCTCTGGAAGAGAACCTTAGTTCGTCTACGCTAGACGACATTATGGACAGGCTTAGAGTCCTTAAACTAGCCAATTCATTCATTTCGGAGGCCGTAGTACATTTAACTAAACTTACGGCTAAGAACTCTGGATTCGCCATACAGGCACGTAGAGCACTGTGGCTAAAATCCTGGTCAGCTGATGTTACTTCTAAGTCTAAATTACTTAATATACCTTTCAAGGGGCAGTCTTTATTTGGGCCCGGGTTGAAAGAAATTATCGCTGACATTACAGGAGGTAAGGGCCACGCCCTACCTCAAGACAAAGCCAAAGCTAAGGCTAGACAGTCTAATTTTCGTTCCTTTCGGAATTTCAAACCTGGAGCAGCGTCAACCTCCACTGCACCAAAACAGGAAGGAGCTGTTGCTCGTTACAGACAAGGCTGGAAACCTAACCAGTCCTGGAATAAGGGCAAACAGACCAGGAAACCTGCTGCTGCCCCAAAGACAGCATGAACCGAGAGCCCCCGATCCGAGACCGGATCTAGTGGGGGGCAGACTTTCTCTCTTCGCTCAGGCCTGGGCAAGAGATGTTCAGGATCCCTGGGCGCTGGAGATCATATCTCAGGGATACCTTCTAGACTTCAAATTATCTCCCCCAAAAGGGAGATTTCATCTGTCAAGGTTGTCAACAAACCAGATAAAGAAAGAAGCGTTTCTACGCTGTGTACAAGATCTGTTATTAATGGGAGTGATCCATCCAGTTCCGCGGTCGGAACAAGGACAAGGGTTCTACTCAAACCTGTTTGTGGTTCCCAAAAAAGAGGGAACTTTCAGGCCAATCTTAGATTTAAAGATTCTAAACAAATTCCTAAGAGTTCCATCGTTCAAAATGGAAACTATTCGGACAATCTTACCTATGATCCAAAAAGGTCAGTACATGACCACAGTGGATTTAAAAGATGCTTACCTTCACATACCGATTCACAAAGATCATCAACGGTATCTACGGTTTGCCTTCCTAGACAGGCACTACCAGTTTGTAGCTCTTCCATTCGGATTGGCTACGGCCCCAAGAATCTTCACAAAGGTTCTGGGCGCCCTTCTGGCGGTACTAAGACCGCGAGGGATTTCGGTAGCTCCGTACCTAGACGACATTCTAATACAAGCTTCAAGCTTTCAAACTGCCAAGTCTCATACAGAGTTAGTTCTGGCATTTCTAAGGTCGCATGGATGGAAAGTGAACGAAAAGAAAAGTTCTCTTTTTCCTCTCACAAGAGTTCCATTCTTGGGGACTCTTATAGATTCTGTAGAAATGAAGATTTACCTGACAGAAGACAGGTTAACAAGGCTTCAGGATGCATGCCGTGTCCTTCATTCCATTCAACACCCGTCAGTGGCTCAATGCATGGAGGTGATCGGCTTAATGGTAGCGGCAATGGACATAGTACCTTTTGCACGCCTACACCTCAGACCGCTGCAATTGTGCATGCTAAGTCAGTGGAATGGGGATTACTCAGATTTGTCCCCTACCCTGAATCTGAATCAAGAGACCAGAAATTCTCTTCTATGGTGGCTTTATCGGCCACACCTGTCCAGGGGGATGCCATTCAGCAGGCCAGACTGGACAATCGTAACAACAGACGCCAGCCTATTAGGTTGGGGCGCTGTCTGGAATTCTCTGAAGACTCAGGGATTATGGAATCAGGAGGAGAGTCTCCTTCCAATAAACATTCTGGAATTGAGGGCAGTTCTCAATGCCCTTCTAGCTTGGCCCCAATTAACAACTCAGGGGTTCATCAGGTTTCAGTCGGACAATATCACGACTGTAGCTTACATCAACCATCAGGGAGGGACAAGAAGCTCCCTAGCAATGATGGAAGTATCAAAGATAATTCGCTGGGCAGAGTCTCACTCTTGCCACCTGTCAGCAATCCACATCCCGGGAGTGGAGAACTGGGAGGCGGATTTCTTGAGTCGCCAGACTTTTCATCCGGGAGAGTGGGAACTTCATCCGGAGATTTTTGCCCAAATACTTCGACGTTGGGGCAAACCAGAGATAGATCTCATGGCGTCTCGCCAGAACGCCAAACTTCCTCACTACGGGTCCAGATCCAGGGATCCGGAAGCGGTTCTGATAGATGCTTTGACAGCACCTTGGAACTTCGGGATGGCTTATGTGTTTCCACCCTTCCCGCTGCTTCCTCGATTGATTGCGAAAATCAAACAAGAGAGAGCATCTGTGATTCTAATAGCGCCTGCATGGCCACGCAGGACTTGGTATGCAGATCTAGTGGACATGTCATCCTGTCCGCCTTGGTCTCTACCTCTGAGACAGGACCTTCTGATACAGGGTCCATTCAAACATCAAAATCTAACTTCTCTGAAACTGACTGCTTGGAAATTGAACGCTTGATTTTATCAAAGCGTGGTTTTTCTGAGTCGGTTATTGATACCCTGATCCAGGCTAGGAAGCCTGTTACCAGAAAGATTTACCATAAAATATGGCGCAAATACCTATACTGGTGCGAATCCAAACGTTACTCCTGGAGTAAGGTTAGGATCCCTAGGATATTGTCCTTTCTACAAGAAGGTCTAGAAAAGGGTTTATCGGCTAGTTCATTAAAGGGACAGATTTCAGCTCTGTCCATCTTGTTGCACAGGCGTCTGTCAGAAAATCCAGACGTCCAGGCTTTTTGTCAAGCTTTAGCTAGGATCAAGCCTGTGTTTAAAGCCGTTGCTCCGCCATGGAGTTTAAACTTAGTTCTTAACGTTTTACAAGGTGTTCCATTTGAACCCCTTCATTCCATTGATATAAAATTGTTATCGTGGAAAGTTCTATTTTTAATGGCTATTTCCTCGGCTCGAAGAGTCTCTGAGTTATCAGCCCTACATTGTGATTCTCCTTATCTGATCTTTCACTCAGACAAGGTAGTTCTGCGTACTAAACCTGGGTTCTTACCTAAGGTAGTTACTAACAGGAATATCAATCAAGAGATTGTTGTTCCATCCTTGTGTCCAAATCCTTCTTCAAAGAAGGAACGTCTTCTACACAATCTGGATGTAGTTCGTGCCCTCAAGTTCTACTTGCAGGCAACTAAAAATTTTCGCCAAACTTCTTCCTTGTTTGTCGTTTATTCTGGACAGAGGAGAGGTCAAAAAGCTTCTGCTACCTCTCTCTCTTTCTGGCTTCGTAGCATAATACGTTTAGCCTATGAGACTGCTGGACAGCAGCCTCCTGAAAGAATTACAGCTCACTCCACTAGAGCTGTGGCTTCCACTTGGGCCTTTAAGAATGAGGCCTCTGTTGAACAGATTTGCAAGGCTGCAACTTGGTCTTCGCTTCATACTTTTTCCAAATTTTACAAATTTGACACTTTTGCTTCTTCGGAGGCTATTTTTGGGAGAAAGGTTCTTCAGGCAGTGGTTCCTTCTATATAATGAGCCTGCCTATCCCTCCCGTCATCCGTGTACTTTTGCTTTGGTATTGGTATCCCAGAAGTAATGATGACCCGTGGACTGATCGCACATAACAGAAGAAAACATAATTTATGCTTACCTGATAAATTCCTTTCTTCTGTTGTGCGATCAGTCCACGGCCCGCCCTGTTTTTTAAGGCAGGTAAATATTTTTTAAATTATACTCCAGTCACCACTTCACCCTTGGTTACTCCTTTCTCGTTGATTCTTGGTCGAATGACTGGGACTGACGTAGAGGGGAGGAGCTATATCAGCTCTGCTGGGTGAATCCTCTTGCATTTCCTGTTGGGGAGGAGTTATATCCCAGAAGTAATGATGACCCGTGGACTGATCGCACAACAGAAGAAAGGAATTTATCAGGTAAGCATAAATTATGTTATATATATATATATATATATGTACACATATGTAATATTCATCATAATATTCATATACTCTGACATAAATCCCCCTTCCAACTTCAAATAGATGTAGGACACATGTATTTGAATTGGCTTAAAGTCGGAGGTATTTGATGAGGATCAACCGTATACCTCATAGACAGTCTCTTATGAAGAAAGTTTGTTATTTTGAGCTTTCATGTTTATCAGTTAGGCATCTTTAAATTACAGTATGTCTTTAGTGCATTTGGGGATATGACACTTCATTCTCCCTCTATGACTTGTAGTTGGGACCTGGGATGACATGCCCGCAGTTGATTTATATGTACCCATTTATCTATGAAACCTTCATTTTTGGGGATCCGTATTTTATAGGCCACTGGAGATATTTTGTCAGTAATGACAAAAGGACCTTTCCATGAGGGAAGAAATTTCTTCTCCCTAACCTGATCTCTTCCAAAGTTATAAAGATAAACTTTATCATTTATTTCATATTCCTTTTTGGATGTTTTGAGATCATAATAGGTTTTAGTGGCAGTTGCGGCTCTTTCTAAATTCCTTTGAGCAAATGCAAAGGCATATTGCAGGTGCTTTCTTAAGTTTTCCACATATTGATGTGTATTGGCAGCGTTTATCAAATTTTGGTCTGATGTATGGTACAGCAGATGCTGAGGTAGAACCATTCTTCTACCAGTCATCAGCTCAAAAGGTGACATCTTGGTAGCACTACTTGGAGTTGCTCTTAATGCCATTAAGACTAGAGGTAGTTTTATATCCCAGTCTTTACCTGTTTCACTCACAAACTTTTTGAGGATTTTAACAATGGATTGGTTGTAACGCTCTACACCACCACTTGAGGCAGCTCTATAAGCAATATGGAGCTTTCTTTTAACCCCTAGTATTTTCCACATTTTTGTCATCACTTCGCTAGTGAAGTGGGTCCCCCGATCTGATTCGATTCTTTGGGGCAAACCAAATCTGGAAAATACATGGTTGATGAGCAATGCTGCACATGTTTCAGCACTATTGTTAGGTGCACTAATGCACTCTACCCATTTAGTGAACAGGCATGTCACTGTTAACATGTACTTGTTACCTCTTGATGACCTTGTTACCGGACCAATAAAATCAATTTGTATATCTGACCATGGCATTACCATCCCCCTTTTCTGCAATGGCGCTCTATGCGTTGGTGCAGTGGGTTGGAACTGTGGACAGATTAAACACCCTTGACAGTAGGTTTGAACATCTTTCAACATGTGTGGCCAAAAAGCGTAGTCACGCAATATTTCGTACGTGAGTTTGGCACCGCGATGACCAGATGTGGGAGCATCATGGGCATGTTGAAGCATTAGACCTCTGAACTTGGTGGGTACTACCCACTGTTGGATGCCAGTTTTGGAGGTTCTAATTAACAAACCATCCTGTAATTTGAATTGTGATTTAGATTTTATTAAGATTCTCAGATCTTCTTTGCCAATACAATCATCTTTTGAGATGGGGTTGCTTTCAGGATCTTCTATGTGTTTATAGAAGATGCCTACAATGGGGTCTTCTTTTTGACTAGTGATCAGGTCCTCACTAGGAGAATCCTGACTCCATTGTACCAAGTTAGGCTCACTCTGTTGTTTTGCCTGGTTTCTGGTAATGGCTTCTACCTGAATTGCACCCATTAAGTGTTCAATATTAAGGAGTTCTCCAGTTATGGCTCCTTGTTTGGCTAATGAGTCCGCAAGGTCATTGCCTTCCTTATCAGGACCTAAAACTCTGGAATGACCCTTGGTCTTTTTCCAGTGTATGGTTAAATCATTGGATACTACCAGATTATCAATCTCGCAGAACAATTTGCCATGCTTGACTGGTTTGTTATTGCTTTTCTGCATGCCATTTCTTTTCCAAGTTGGCAGGTATTCAACAAAACTGTCACGCACATAATTTGAGTCAGTTATGATCACAAATTCATGAATACCATGTTCAATAGCCATTTCAATGGTTTTGAAAACAGCAGTTAGTTCTGCAACTTGACTGGATCTTGGTCCAATGTTGAAACCTACAGATATATTTGAGAATCCATTTGCCCCAGTTATACCAATGCCAGCGACTAGTCTGCGCTCATTATCAATAGTGGCATGGTAAGAACAACCATCAACATATACCCAAGGTAATGTTTGACAATGGTCTTCATTGTACATTTTATATGGGGAAAGCAATTGTTCTTCCAGAAAATCATCTTCTGATAATTTTTCCCCAGGATCTCTAGCAGTACAGTCGTGGAGCTCAGCAAGCCCTTGTGCGACTGGATTCTTTTTATTCTGCTTGTAGCGAATTTCTAAGGGCCAGCCTTGTAAGGAAAGAGTCCACGCTGTTATGCGGCTGTTAGACAAATTCCCATCTCTTATTCTCTCACTTTGCAAATATAGCAAAGGCTGGTGGGCCGTTTCTACAATAATTTTCTCGCCCTGTATATAGCTGCGGAAATTTTGTAGAGCCCATACAGTAGATAAGAGGGCTTTTTCGCAATCGTTAAACTTTATTTCTACTGGGGATAGATTTTTGCTCGCATAAGCAATGGCTTTGTTCAAATTATCATGCTTTTGGTATAACACAGCACTCATGCTTATATCTGTGTAACCTGTCTCTAAGAAGAAAGGTTTGCCACCTTCAGGGTATGCTAAGCAAGGTGCTTGAGTGAGTTTTCTCTTCAGCTCTCTGATGGCTGTCTCTTGAGACTCACTCCAGTGCCATTTCACATCTTTCTTCAGAAGAAGTAGTAGTGGTTTAGTTAATTCCGCATAATTATCAATGAATTTGCGAGAATAATTTGTCATACCCAGGAATGATCTCAATTCCTTTAAGTTAGTTGGGTTTTTAGAATTCACTATCGCTTCTACCTTTTTCTTCTGGGGATTTAATCCGTCAGAAGTAACTTCATGTCCCAAGAAGTTTACACGAGTGCGGCACCATTGAGCTTTTTGCAGGGATAATTTGACACCTGCCCTTTTAAGTTGGCTGAGGACGTGTTTAAGCTCTGCAATGTGTTTTTCAAAGTCTGTGCTTTTGATTAAAACATCATCCACATAAGATAAGGTCCCCCTTTCCAGTGCGTCAGGCATAGCCTTATGCATGAATACAGCAAATTCATGTCCAGAATTTATGTATCCAAATGGAAGTCTCTGGAATGCATACTGAATCTTTTGGAAGGAGAATGCTAGCTTATATTGGTCCTCTTCATGTACCTTTATGGTCCAATATCCCTGTGCACAATCAATGGCAGTGAATATTTTGGATCCCTGCATTTGTGCTAGACACTGGTCAATGTATGGTACAGGCCAGCCAGACATGTATACTCGTTTGTTTAGCTGTCTTAAGTCAGCACACAAACGCCATTGTCCATTGGGCTTAAGGACACCTAGAATAGGATTATTATAAGAGCTGTGCACCTGTCTGATAATACCTCTTTCTTCCAAATTCCTTATGACCTCTGCAAGAGAATCATATGAGGCTAAGGGAAGTCTGTATTGTTTGACAAATACAGGTGGCGCATTAGGATCTGTTTGTATTCTTGCAATGTGCAAGTCTGTGGTACCACAGTCATAAGAATCCTTAGCGAAAATATCCTTGTACTCCATCAGGAGTTCTCGCAGCTGTTGGCGTTCATCATCGCTAGAACAGCCATTGGCTAAGGATATTTGCTCTTCGACTATTTGCTGAAATCCTGGAAAGATTTCAGGCTGTCCTATTTCATAGGCTTCTTCCAACCTAGAGGTGAGATCCCCTTGATTATAATTTATATTGCTCCCATGACTCTGGGGATTGGGGTAATCTTGCTGTTTGATTGGCTGATCAAACACTAGAGAGGCTTCTTCAATTTTACAGATGCCTTCCTCTGAGCTGAAGGGATAAATAGACTGAATATTAAATAGACCCTCTGGCATAGATGCAAAGGATTGTTCTATTAATTGTTCTTCAGTTAGGTATCCTTCAGGTATTAGCCCAATTACATTATTCTGGAATCCAAAAGTGTAATAACTTGATTCCAGTGCATATCCTATGGTAGTTCCCTTGGATAATGTTATATCCTGTGGGGTCATGTTATGCACAATAATATTTATTGGAACAGTTCCAATATTCACCATAGGAGTGTAGGTTACTGAGACACCCAGATTTTGTATTCTATGGGAGAGGCAAATCAGTGTTTCAGAAGTTTTTAATTTCTGACCTCTCTTTACCTGTAAGGGTAAAAGAAATTTATCAGCCCCAGCAGGAATTATAACATCGCTAGATACCTGCATATTCACAGCATATGGCAATTGCTGGTTTGATTTCAGGGCTGCATTTTCATCCTGAAATACTTCAGGGTCCCCCTTTAACCTGCTCCAGAGGCAAGAATTAATCAAATCTATTTGTATGGCATATCTATGTAAGATATCATTGCCAATGTATATTTGATTATGGGGAGTATTTAAAACTAAAAACAGGTGCTTCACTGACTTATTACCAATAGAGATAGATAATAAGCACTTAGCTGTGATGTTATAGCTTTCAGACCTGTCATCCAGGCCGTTGACACAGTGGTCTTGGGGAGAAAGATATTTAATCACTTTAGGTTCAGCTATTTGCGCTAATAAACCTTCGCTTATATAGCTAGCTTCCTGTTTTAAATTTATTTTAGCATACTTGGTTTTACCAAGGTCATGTACTTGTATAGGGATAAATAGATCCTCTTTAACTCTCTCAATCCCTGTGAGGTATTGAGCATGGTCTCCCCCTTTAGGGATTTTAGGATCCCCCTTGTGGAGTGATATGGTTAATATATCGCCATCTAGGGAGAAATTCGCTATCTTTCCAGGCGATATTTTAAAAGTATTACCATCAGAGCCACTAAAAGGAGTCTGATCATCTATTTGTAGAATAGTGATTTCAGGTGTAGAGTTATTCCTGAAATGAATCTCCACAGCATCTGGTTTCTCTTCCACCACGTGACAGCTGTGTCGGGTGCGAGATGTACCAGATTTTTCATAATTGATAGGCCGTTTAACTTGCGACCAAATTACATTATTTATGCAATCAATTATGGTGCTTAATCGCTTCAGGAGATCACTACCAATAATTAAACGATCAGTTGGCAGATCCACTATAATGACAGGGTGTCTTATGACCCTGTTCCCCAATTTAAATTTTAACCAGGCAATACCGTAGACTTTTAGGGAATCACCCCCAACACCTATCAGAGAACCGTCAAATTCTTTTATTTTAGGTTTGTGGGGTGTTAGCTCATTTAGCTGTGTGTAGTATCTGTGGGATAAGATAGTTGCCTGTGACCCAGTGTCAATTAATCCCCTGATAGGGTTGGAGACTGAATCTTGCAGCTCAACTAGTACATAATATCTTCCTGCAGTTTCTATCATTTCACACATAAAATTTGCATTCTCATACATTTGTGGGCTTCGCCACGTATTACCTGAGTTTGCCATGCTTTCCGATGCAGAAGAAGCTTCATACCTACCTGTTTCCTCTATGACAGGGTCGGCTGGATTCTTTTGTACTGCATCTGTGGAAACAAGGTTAAGAGAGAGCTGCAAAGGAAGAGATTTGTTAACTTTTCCCGGATGAGGTTGCTTGTCATCACGGCCAAATCGTCCGTTTCCGGTCTGTGGGGAGATAACATGATTAGTATCATTGATATTTATTACTACATTTTGTATATCTCTCCCCTCCCCTTCAGGTGATACTGCAGTATTTATGACTGTGCCTGTGGTCCACTGCTGACCACTGGCTGTACCCCTAAAAAAGTATTGTTCGGTTGCTGAGCCGTAGATTTTTGACTCATATTAGCGATTTGTTCGCTCAACCGATTTAATTGGGTAAACAGCATATCTACCTTATTGTACAAGTTACCTCTACCCCTGGGCCTATCTCTTGGTGCCCCATTGTACTGATTCCTGGACCATTGGGTTCCCTCAGAATCAGGGCCACTATTTCTATTCTGGCGTGGTTGTCCCTGGGGTTCAGCTTGTTCAGCATTAGTACTTTGGGGAGCATTATATACCTGGGGTGTCTGGTTACCCTGAGAATATCTTCGCCGTCTATTGTATCTACCCTTGCGCGGATACCAATTATTTGGTGAGTATTCTCTTTGTGAGTAATTATTCACCTGATTATGTCCCCCACTTTGGTTATAGTCTCCCTGCGCCTCAACCTGTGTAGGGGGAGGGGCAGAATTAAACCTCTGTGGAGATGGCCTGTTTTGACTGGCCACCTCTGCATAAGTCCTCTTGTTGGACTCCAAATTGAGGGGGCTAGGTGACACCCTAGTTTCTGCCACAATTTTGGGTTTTGACTCCTTTTTAACCCCCTGCTCACTGGACTGCTGAATAGAGTATAACTTCGTACTCTCTTTGATCAGCCATTCCAATGAGCAGTCCTCATCAAAATCTCTAGCTAAGTTGATTTTGATGGGTGTAGGCAATGCTTCAAAAAATAAATTTACAAATTCTGAGCCATCAAATCTGGGATTATCTTCAGCCATACTGTACGCATTTTTCAATACAGAAAGGAATTCGACTGGACTCTGATTCGCACGACACTTTAAACCATATACCGCTATTTTCGCGGCAGTTTTAGTGCGATATTGCCCGAATTCTTTTCTGCATTGTTGTTTTACCCCATTCCAGGAATGAATATTCATATCCTTTAGTGAAGCAAAGAATTTGTGATGCTTACTGTCAAATACCCAAGGCAGAAATTCAATTTTCAATTTCTCACTTGTAACATTCATTATAGCTAACGCATTTTCAAAAGCCTGTAAATGATCAATTACAGATGTTGTTCCCTTATTGGAGAATATAGGTACTGCGCGTTGTACGAAGGTGATTATTTTATGGGAATCATAGACTTTATCAGACTTATTTTGGGATTCTCTGTTAGAGTTTCCCTCCCCCGCATCAGCTGCGCTACAGCTGTCCTCTGGATTTACATCCTGAGGGGATTGTCTATTTGGGAAATCTACTTCTGACCCGTTAGGGGTCATTTGTCTATGTTGTTCTATATATTTTCGTACCTCGTCCCTTACGCGTTCGCTAAAGGAGTTAGCATTATCTGTATTATTCTCACTGCTAATATAGGGGTTTTCATTATGGCGATATGACCTTTTTAAATCGCTTAATTCTCTCTGGCTTTGCGCAAGCTGTTTATTTAAATCTTGTATCTGCGCGATTAAGTCCATATTGTGCTTATCTAAGGTGGCTAGGTTTTGGGCAAATTCATCCATTTTATTTTTGGCTATTTTTAAACCCTCTTCGCGTCTGCGCGAGGAACGAATACTATTTTCTAGCTCCTGTATTTGCAATCGTTTGTCTGTGACACAAAACGACATTTCGTCAATTATGCATATTAAAAGGGGCCAGGATTTTAGTATTAGTTCGTCTCGCTTTTTGGGAGCTTCGCATTGATTAATCATTAATAATTCCTGGAAGAATTCATTCTCTTCATTCCACATATTATTATTAACGGTAATATTTTTAGCCCTAGTTTCAAGCATATCCATAAAATCATTTAATTCACCCGCAATATTAAACTTCCCTTTAAGGTAACTTAAGATATCTTTCTTAAGGGCCTGACCTTTAGTAATAGGTATGGTTATGGGACCAATTTCATTGCTATGTATAGAATTAAATGAGTCACTTCTGGCTACAGACATTATTATATTGGTTTAGTACTTAGTTAAACTAAAACGCTAATACAATTTTCGCCAATAAAAAGAGAGAAGGAAAATTTTTATATTTCAAAAAAAAAATATTATTAATCTTGAAATATGAAAAATTAATATTCCAAAATATGAGAAATTAATATTTTTGATTAACTTTGAAAATATGAAAAATCAATATTTTTGATTAATTTTGAAATATGAAAAATTAATATTTTTATTAATTTTTCAAAATTAATCTTTAATAATATTTCAAGATATTAATGTCAATCTCGAAATATGAAAATTAATATTTCAACTTTTCAAAAAAAATTATATCTTCAAAATATTAATATCGAAATATGAATTATTTTTTTTTTTTTCTCTTTTATAATAATTTCTATTTACTTACAATTATATTATATCAATTATGATGGAATATTAATAAATCTCAGAAAAAGTGCCTCCAATTATTATGTCAGTATATTTATGAAAATCTTAGTAGTGCTATCCAAATAATATATATAAGTTTATGGCAGGGTTATAAACACAATACAAAGAAATAGAAACCCTTATCAACCATGCACCTACTAGACCATACAATTAATATAAATATCTGAATTCTTTTATTTAGTTAATATCCATAAACATATTGAACTATATTTGCAGTAAAAGGAAATTAAATAAAAGTTTATATGCGTTAGAACCAACTCTTAAGATATGCTATTCTTCTTACAAAACCCAGAACAATATACCTTCACAATTCAGCCTTATTTATTTAACACAATGGGACTAAAAACCTTTAACATCCAAGCAATACAATTCTAAACAGTGTTTATAAAACAATAGGATAAAATATATATTCTGCTATTTAACTGCAATTTATCCTAATACAAAATTAACCGACAATATCAGAACTTGTATAGATGAGTTACTTAGCCAATTCAGACACAGATTTGAACAAAACCTAGGCTTATAACTACCAATTTAAAATACAATATACTTCACCAATTTTGAACCAATTCGTAGCGGTCTTTAGGTCATCTCATTTGAAAGAAGGTTTTTGCACAAATCAAGGATAAGTTTTAAGCTCCTTGCTGAAGTGAACTTTTTTTTTTTTCAGGTATATCGCAGCCAAAATCAGATCACTAATTTTCAACAAGTTACAGACAACTCTCCCTTGTGCATTCAACACTCCCATTATATAATCATTGATGACATCATGTGGGTGGCGCTACGGGAGCTGACCTTCCCATTGGTTATCTGGGAAGTCTAAATCGGATTGGCCCTTGGAAATTTCATTTTTAACAGCCAGAAAGAACCTTCTGGCTGTAGTTCTCGCAACATAACACCAGGTGGCAGCATACAGTACAACATAGCAATACAATACAGCATTTCTGACATTTTTAAGCAAGTTAATTTTTTTTTTTATAAAATGGTTATTTAATCAGATCACACTCTCTGCATTAATCATATATAACCCCAATTACAGATGGTTAATATTAGGTTATTTTTTTCTGATTATTCTGATACCAAATATGTTATATTATTAACATTTTATTTTATTTAGGTAATTTAATACTGCTAATTATTAGTTTAAAATGCATTACAATGTTATCGGTATCCTGGCATTTATATGTGAATAATAGCTTATTTTTAATTCAGTATTGTACTGTATTCCAAGTGAATCCTGTCTATGTAGATCTGAAATAAAAATAAATGTTAATAATCACTTCTCTTCAGGTCCATAAACATCTATTCATGTTCTTAAACACACAGAGGCTAAGATATTCATGCTTTCAAAACATACACATATATATATATCATATATATATATATATATATATATACATATATATATACACATACACACACACATCTCATGTCCATTAAAACATATACTGTTGCTTTGAAATCATAATGTAAGTCATTTGTCTTCACTGTATTATCCTAACATTCTAACTTTTCAGTAACTTCAGTTGCCAGACTTTTTGTCTCATACTCACCACATGGGGTCAATCCATGAGGAGTTGTAAGAGTCTTTAAAACAGCATATTTCCTGTTTAGCCAGCAGTGCAGATGTGTATTTGATTTTATTTGTGTCACCTTCCCCCAAGAGGGGTTTTTGCAGTAAGTCTTCAAATAGAGATTCAGTGAGATAGAACTGTTGTATCACACGTGTCAAATTCCAAAGGGGTCCTTGAACACATTCTTTTCTCACCTCACCAAATGTTCTGAGGTTATAAAAATCTGCATATATAGTCAAATGAATAGGGTCACTGAGCTATTTCCTTTAGAAAAGAAATGTTTGTGTTTCAAAAAGGCTCTACTGATCGTCAATCCTGATAGACGTGTATTAGAAGCTGTGTTCAACAAACTCATGTTTAATTAATCCTGAGTTCTCATCTAACATATACAGTGTATAAAATATACATATATATATATATATATATATATGTACACATATGTAATATTCATCATAATATTCATATACTCTGACAAGAGCATACTGAGGTAGGCACAGGATCATGCTCTATATGAGGCAGCAGTGTTTGTAATGAGAGCATACTCAGGTAGGTACAGGATCATGCTCTATATGAGGCAGTAGTGATTGTAATGAGAGCATACTGAGGTAGGTACAGGCGCATGATCTATATGAGGCAGCAGTGTTTGTAATGAGAGCATACTAAGGTAGGTACAGGATCATGCTCTATATGAGGCAGCAGTGTTTGTAATGAGAGCATACTGAGGTAGGTACAGGATCATGCTCTATATGAGGCAGCAGTGTTTGTAATGAGAGCATACTGAGGTAGGTACAGGATCATGCTCTATATGAGACAGCAGTGCTTGTAATGAGAACATACTGAGGTAGGTACAGGATCATGCTCTATATGAGCCAGCAGTGTTTGTAATGAGAGCATACTGAGGTAGGTACAGGATCATGCTCTATATGAGGCAGCAGTGTTTGTAATGAGAGCATACTGAGGTAGGTACAGGATCATGCTCTATATGAAGCAGCAGTGTTTGTAATGAGAGCATACTGAGGTAGGTACAGGCGCATGCTCTATATGAGGCAGTAGTGTTTGTAATGAGAGCATACTGAGGTAGGTACAGGATCATGCTCTATATGATGCAGCAGTCATGGGAGCACACAGAAGTAGGCTCAGGAGCGTTCTTTATGTATGACACCAGTGCTTGTCGTGAGAGCATACTGAGATAGGCACAAGTTAAGTTGTATCAAGGAGTTAAATACATACTTAGGCCTAGATTTGGAGTTCGGCGGTAGCCGTCAAAACCAGCGTTAGAGGCTCCTAACGCTGGTTTTGGCCACCCGCTGGTATTTGGAGTCAGTGATTAAAGGGTCTAACGCTCACTTTTCAGCCGCGACTTTTCCATACCGCAGATCCCCCTACGCCATTTGCGTAGCCTATCTTTTCAATGGGATCTTTCTAACGCTGGTATTTAGAGTCGTTTCTGAAGTGAGCGTTAGAGCTCTAACGACAAAACTCCAGCCGCCTGAAAATAGCAGGAGTTAAGAGCTTTCTGGCTAACGTCGGTTCATAAAGCTCTTAACTACTGTACCCTAAAGTACACTAACACCCATAAACTACCTATGTACCCCTAAACCGAGCTCCCCCCACATCGCCGCCACTCGATTAAAATTTTTAACCCCTAATCTGCCGACCGCCACCTACGTTATACTTATGTACCCCTAATTTGCTGCCCCTAACCCCGCCGACCCCTGTATTACATTTATTAACCCCTAACCTGCCCCCCACAACGTCGCCGCCAGCTACTTAAAATAATTAACCCCTAATCTTCCGACCGCAAATCGCCGCCACCTACGTTATCCCTATGTACCCCTAATCTGCTACCCCTAACACCGCCGACCCCTATATTATATTTATTAACCCCTAATCTGTCCCCCTCAACGTCGCCTCCACCTGCCTACACTTATTAACCCCTAATCTGCCGAGCGGACCTGAGCGCTACTATAATAAAGTTATTAAACCCTAATCCGCCTCACTAACCCTATCATAAATAGTATTAACCCCTAATCTGCCCTCCCTAACATCGCCGACAGCTACCTTCAATTATTAACCCCTAATCTGACGACCGGAGCTCACCGCTATTCTAATAAATGCATTAACCCCTAAAGCTAAGTCTAACCCTAACACTAACACCCCCCTAATTTAAATATAATTTACATCTAACGAAATAAATTAACTCTTATTAAATAAATTATTCCTATTTAAAGCTAAATACTTACCTGTAAAATAAATCCTAATATAGCTACAATATAAATTATAATTATATTATAGCTATTTTAGGATTAATATTTATTTTACAGGCAACTTTGTAATTATTTTAACCAGGTACAATAACTATTAAATAGTTAAGAACTATTTAATAGTTACCTAGTTAAAATAATAACAAATTTACCTGTAAAATAAATCCTAACCTAAGATATAATTAAACCTAACACTACCCTATCAATAAAATAATTAAATAAATTACCTACAATTAACCTAACACTACACTATCAATAAATAAATTAAACACAATTCCTACAAATAAATACAATTAAATAAACTAGCTAAAGTACAAAAAATAAAAAAGAACTAAGTTACAGAAAATAAAAAAATATTTACAAACATTAGAAAAAAATTACAACAATTTTAAACTAATTACACCTACTCTAAGCCCCCTAATAAAATAACAAAGCCCCCCAAAATAAAAAATTCCCTACCCTATTCTAAATTAAAAAAGTTACAAGCTCTTTTACCTTACCAGCCCTGAACAGGGCCCTTTGCGGGGCATGCCCCAAGAATTTCAGCTCTTTTGCCTGTAAAAAAAAACATACAATACCCCCCCCCCCCCAACATTACAACCCACCACCCACATACCCCTAATCTAACCCAAACCCCCCTTAAATAAACCTAACACTAAGCCCCTGAAGATCTTCCTACCTTGTCTTCACCATCCAGGTATCACCGATCCGTCCTGGCTCCAAGATCTTCATCCAACCCAAGCGGGGGTTGGCGATCCATAATCCGGTCCAGAAGAGGCTCCAAAGTCTTCCTCCTATCCGGCAAGAAGAGGACATCCGGACCGGCAAACATCTTCTCCAAGCGGCATCTTCGATCTTCTTCCATCCGGAGCGAAGCGGCAGGATCCTGAAGACATCCAGCGCGGAACATCCATCCGGACCGACGACTGAACGACGAATGACTGTTCCTTTAAGGGACGTCATCCAAGATGGCGTCCCTCGAATTCCGATTGGCTGATAGGATTCTATCAGCCAATCGGAATTAAGGTAGGAATTTTCTGATTGGCTGATGGAATCAGCCAATCAGAATCTAGTTCAATCCGATTGGCCGATCCAATCAGCCAATCAGATTGAGCTCGCATTCTATTGGCTGATCGGAACAGCCAATAGAATGCGAGCTCAATCTGATTGGCTGATTGGATCAGCCAATCGGATTGAACTTGATTCTGATTGGCGGATTCCATCAGCCAATCAGAAAATTCCTACCTTAATTCCGATTGGCTGATAGAATCCTATCAGCCAATCGGAATTCGAGGGACGCCATCTTGGATGACGTCCCTTAAAGGAACAGTCATTCGTCGTTCAGTCGTCGGTCCGGATGGATGTTCCGCGCTGGATGTCTTCAGGATCCTGCCGCTTCGCTCCGGATGGAAGAAGATCGAAGATGCCGCTTGGAGAAGATGTTTGCCGGTCCGGATGTCCTCTTCTTGCCGTATAGGAGGAAGACTTTGGAGCCTCTTCTGGACCGGATTATGGATCGCCAACGCCCGCTTGGGTTGGATGAAGATCTTGGAGCCAGGACGGATCGGTGATACCTGGATGGTGAAGACAAGGTAGGAAGATCTTCAGGGGCTTAGTGTTAGGTTTATTTAAGGGGGGTTTGGGTTAGATTAGGGGTATGTGGGTGGTGGGTTGTAATGTTGGGGGGGGGGGTATTGTATGTTTTTTTTTACAGGCAAAAGAGCTGAAATTCTTGGGGCATGCCCCGCAAAGGGCCCTGTTCAGGGCTGGTAAGGTAAAAGAGCTTGTAACTTTTTTAATTTAGAATAGGGTAGGGAATTTTTTATTTTGGGGGGCTTTGTTATTTTATTAGGGGGCTTAGAGTAGGTGTAATTAGTTTAAAATTGTTGTAATATTTTTCTTATGTTTGTAAATATTTTTTTATTTTCTGTAACTTAGTTCTTTTTTATTTTTTGTACTTTAGCTAGTTTATTTAATTGTATTTATTTGTAGGAATTGTGTTTAATTAATTTATTGATAGTGTAGTGTTAGGTTAATTGTAGGTAATTGTAGGTAGTTTATTTAATTAATTTATTGATAGGGTAGTGTTAGGTTTAATTATATCTTAGGTTAGGATTTATTTTACAGGTAAATTTGTTATTATTTTAACTAGGTAACTATTAAATAGTTCTTAACTATTTAATAGCTATTGTACCTGGTTAAAATAATTACAAAGTTGCCTGTAAAATAAATATTAATCCTAAAATAGCTATAATATAATTATAATTTATATTGTAGCTATATTATGGTTTATTTTACAGGTAAGTATTTAGCTTTAAATAGGAATAAGTTATTTAATAAGAGTTAATTTATTTCGTTAGATAAATATTATATTTAACTTAGGGGGGTGTTAGTGTTAGGGTTAGACTTAGCTTTAGGGGTTAATCCATTTATTAGAATAGCGGTGAGCTCCGATCGGAAGATTAGGGGTTAATAATTGAAGGTAGGTGTCGGCGATGTTAGGGAGGGCAGATTAGGGGTTAATACTATTTATGATAGGGTTAGTGAGGCGGATTAGGGGTTAATAACTTTATTATAGTAGCGCTCAGGTCCGCTCGGCAGATTAGGGGTTAATAAGTGTAGGCAGGTGTCGGCGACGTTGTGGGGGGCAGGTTAGGGGTTAATAAATATAAGATAGGGGTCGGCGGTGTTAGGGGTAGCAGATTAGGGGTACATAGGGAGAACGTAGGTTGCGGCGGTTTACGGAGCGGCAGATTAGGGGTTAAAAAAATATGCAGGGGTCAGCGATAGCGGGGGCGGCAGATTAGGGGTTAATAAGTGTAAGGGTAGGGGTGTTTAGACTCGGGGTACATGTTAGGGTGTTAGGTGCAGACGTAGGAAGTGTTTCCCCATAGGAAACAATGGGGCTGCGTTAGGAGCTGAACGCTGCTTTTTTGCAGGTGTTAGGTTTTTTTTCAGCTCAAACAGTCCCATTGTTTCCTATGGGAGAATCGTGCACGAGCACGTTTTTGAGGCCGGCCGCGTCCGTAAGCAACTCTGGTATCGAGAGTTGCATTTGCGGTAAAAATTCTCTACGCTCCTTTTTTGGAGCCTAACGCAGCATTTGTTTGAACTCTCGATACCAGAGTTAATTTTATGGTGCGGCCAGAAAAAAGCCCGCGGAGCGTTAACAGCCCTTTTACCGCCGAACTCCAAATCTAGGCCTTAGTGACTACAGTATTTCAAGACGCTGGTTTATTTGGGCCCATAGTTGGTATCTGTTAAAGGGACTTTCCGATCAAAATTTAAATGCGCATAGATGAATTTCATCTCTGAATAGAAACATATTTGTAATATACATGTACAGTATTGGCAAAAATGCTTCTTGTAAAAGTTATCACTGTTTTAATGTTAGCATTTGTCTCTGCACGTGCATGTGACGCACAGCTAGATATTCTCAGTGCAGGAGCATTTTAAATATTGCAGCTGCTCATTAACAGATGGTACAAGCACTTTAGGCTCCCTCACAAGTGCTGTGTTGAAAATGCTGGTACACGGGGCATACTTAAATACACTTTTGAAACAGCTATAGCTTTTAATAGAAGCACTTTTGCTAATACATGTAAATTACAAAAATGCTTCAATTCAAAACTGAAATGCATCCACGTGGATTCCAATTTTGGCTGGAATGTCCCTTTAAAGGAACAGTCTACCATAGAGTTGTTTTAAAAGATAGATAATCTGTTTATTACCCATTCCCCAGTTTTGCATAACCAACACAGTTATATTAATATACTTTTTACCTCTGTGATTACCTTGTATCTAAGAACCTTCTTCCAGCCCCCTGATCACATGACACTGACTGTTTATTATCTATTGTCTTAAATTTAGCATTGTTTTGTGCTAGATCTTAAATAACCCCCTGTGCCTGAACACAGTGTTATCTATATGGCCCACGTGTACTTTCTGCCTCTTTGTGTTGAAAAGAGATTTAAAAAGCATGTAATAAGAGACAGCCCTCAAAGGCTTAGCAATTAGCATATGAGCCTACCTAGGTTTAGTTTAAACTAAGGATACCAAGAGAAAAAAGCTAATTTGATGATAAAAGTAAATTGGAAAGTTGATTAAAATTAATGAAAGTTTAATTTGGGATTTTTTTTCTTCTTAGCTGAGCTATTGTACTTATTTTTTTATTATTTAAATTGTGTTATATAACATCTGTGCCACTTTCTTCCCAAAAGTGATTCAATATTACTCAATGCTGTAAGTGACTGCATTTAATACAAAGCGTGATTTTATTATCTAGATTATTAGGCTTAAAGGGACATGAAACACAACATTTTTCTTTCATGATTTAGATAGAGAGTACAATTTTTAACAACTTTCCAATTTAATACTTTTATTTCATTTGCTTCCTTCCCTTGTTATCCTTTGCTGAAATATTATCTAGAAAAGCTCAGGAGCATCAAAGAACCTAGGGGTCGATCCGATAAAAATCGTCGCCCGCAAAAGCCGGCGATACCAATATTTGCGCGGGTTTGGTATCCTATATACGGCGTAACCTAGAAGTTACGCGCGTATATTTCTGCCGTCGCCCGTAGTTTTTTGGGCCATAGGCAGGTATACCAAACCCGCGCAGTTTGGTATCCAATATACAGCGTAAGGACTTACGTGGCGAAAATGGAGAAATCTTACTCCATTTTCACCTCGCCACAAAAAGCAGCCGTAAGAAGCCTTACGCTGACTATTGGAGCCCCGTAACTCCCTAAACTAGCTGCTAAATAAACCTAACACCTAACGCATGCGCAATGTCTAGCTGTCAACCGCGATCTGCTAAATAAAACCTAACACCTAATGCATGCGCAATGTCTAGCTGTCAACCGCGATCTGCTAAATAAAACCTAACACCTAATGCATGCGCAATGTCTACCTGTCAACCGCGATCCCTCGCTGCAATCCCTAATAAAGTGTTTAACCCCTAAACCGCCGCCATCTACATAAACTAACCCCCTACTGTGAGCCCCTAAAACCGCCGCCATCTACCTGATCTATCCCCTAATCTGACCCCTTACACCGCCGCCAGCTATATTAATATTATTAACCCCTAATCTAATATCCATAAAGTAATAAACTCTATTACCAGCCCTTAAAAGGGCCTTTTGCGGGGCTTTGCCCCAAAGTTAATGGCTCTTTTGCCCTATAACCTGCCCTCCCTACACCGCCGCACCTATATTAATAGTATTAACCCCTAATATAAGCCCCTTACACCGCCGCCATCTATATTAAAATTATTAACCCCTTATTTAATCTACCTACCCCGCCGCCAGCTATATTATCTATATTAACCCTAAGTATATTATAGTTAATATAGTTATTACATTATATATATTAACTATATTAACCCTAATTATATTAGGGTTAATATAGTTAATATCGTTATTATATTATTTATATATTAAGTATAATAACCCTATCTAAATCTAACATCCCTAACTAAACTCTTATTAAAATAAATCTAATATTAATATTATTAATTTAAATATTCCTATTTAAATCTAAATACTTACCTATAAAATAAACCCTAAGATAGCTACAATATAATTAATAATTACATTGTAGTTATGTTAGGGTTTATATTTATTTTACAGGTAAATTGTTAATTATTTTAACTAGGTATAATAGCTATTAAATAGTTATTAACTATTTAATAGCTACCTAGTTAAAATAATTACCCAATTACCTGTAAAATAAATCCTAACCTAAGTTACAAATACACCTACACTATCAATAAATTAAAGAAACTACAAATATCTATCTAAAAATACAATTAAATAAACTAAACTAAATTACAAAAAAAAACAAACACTAAATTACAAAAAATAAAAAAAGATTACAAGATTTTTAAGCTAATTACACCTATTCTAAGCCCCCTAATAAAATAATAAAGCCCCCCAAAATAAAAAAATTCCCTACCCTATTCTACATTAAAATAAAGTTCAAAGCTCTTTTACCTTACCAGCCCTTAAAAGGGCCCTTTGCGGGGCATGCCCCAAAGAAAACTGCTCTTTTGCCTGTAAAAAAAATCACAATACCACACACCACCAATCAGCCAATCGGATTGAACTTGAATCTGATTGGCTGATTGAATCAGCCAATCAGATTTTTATACCTTAATTCCGATTGGCTGATAGAATCCTATCAGCCAATCGGAATTCGACGGGCGCCATCTTGGATGACGTCATTTAAAGGAACCTCATTCGTCGGGAAGTCGTCGTGCCGGATGGATGCTCCGCGGCGGAGGAGCGAAGAAAGAAGATTGAAGATGCCGATTTGCTTGAAGACATCGCCGATGGAAGAAGACTCTCTGCCGCTTGCTTCAAGACATCGCCCGGATGGAAGAAGACTTCACTGCCGCTTGATTGGAAGACATCGCCCGGATGGAAGAAGACTTCACTGCTTGGATAGACATCGCCCGGATCGGATGAGGAGTTCGGCCCGGTTGGGTGAAGACAAGGTAGGGAGATCTTCAGGGGGGTAGTGTTAGGTTTATTTAAGGGGGTTTGGGTTAGATTAGGGGTATGTGGGTGGTGGGTTGTAATGTTGGGGGGTGGTATTGTTTTTCAGACAAAAGAGCTGAACTCTTTGGGGCATGCCCCCACAAAAGGCCCTTTTAAGGGCTGGTAAGGTAAAAGAGCTTTGAACTTTTTTTAATTTAGAATAGGGTAGGGAAATTTTGTTATTTTGGGGGGCATTATTATTTTATTAGGGGGCTTAGAATAGGTGTAATTAGCTTAAAAATCTTGTAATCTTTTTTTATTTTTTGTAATTTAGTTTAGTTTAATTATTTGTATTTTTAGATAGATATTTGTAGTTTATTTAATTTATTGATAGTGTAGGTGTATTTGTAACTTAGGTTAGGATTTATTTTACAGGTAATTGGGTAATTATTTTAACTAGGTAGCTATTAAATAGTTAATAACTATTTAATAGCTATTATACCTAGTTAAAATAATTAACAATTTACCTGTAAAATAAATATAAACCCTAACATAGCTATAATGTAACTATTAATTATATTGTAGCTATCTTAGGGTTTATTTTATAGGTAAGTATTTAGATTTAAATAGGAATATTTTAGTTTATAATATTAATATTAGATTTATTTTAATAAGAGTTTAGTTAGGGATGTTAGAGTTAGATAGGGTTATTATACTTAATATATATATAATTAGATTAGGGGTTAATAATTTAAAAATAGATAGCGGCGGGGTATGGGCTCACTTTAGGGGGTTATAGATTTCTTCTGTTATGTGTGATCAGTCCACGGGTCATCATTACTTCTGGGATATAACTCCTCCCCAACAGGAAATGCAAGAGGATTCACCCAGCAGAGCTGCATATAGCTCCTCCCCTCTACGTCACTCCCAGTCATTCTCTTGCACCCAACGACTAGATAGGATGTGTGAGAGGACTATGGTGATTATACTTAGTTTTTATAACTTCAATCAAAAGTTTGTTATTTTACAATAGCACCGGAGCGTGTTATTGCCTCTCTGGCAGAGTTTGAAGAAGAATCTACCAGAGTTTTTTACTATGATTTTAACCGGAGTAGTTAAGATCATATTGCTGTTTCTCGGCCATCTGAGGGAGGTAAAAGCTTCAGATCAGGGGACAGCGGGCAGATGAATCTGCATTGAGGTATGTAGCAGTTTTTATTTTCTGAATGGAATTGATGAGAAAATCCTGCCATACCGTTATAATAACATGTATGTATACTCTACACTTCAGTATTCTGGGGATGGTACTTCACTGGAATTACTCTGTAAAAAGTACATTAAACCTTTTAATAGGTATTTATTATGTTAAACGTTTTTGCTGGAATGTAGAATCGTTTGCATTTTCTGAGGTACTGAGTGAATAAATGTTTGGGCATTATTTTTCCACTTGGCAGCTGCTTGTTTTAATTGTGACAGTTTCGTTTCTCTCTCACTGCTGTGTGTGAGGGGGAGGGGCCGTTTTTGGCGCTCTTTGCTACGCATCAAAAATTTCCAGTCAGTTACTCTTGTATTTCCTGCATGATCCGGTTCATATCTAACAGAACTCAGGGGTCTTCAAACTTCTTTGAAGGGAGGTAGATTCTCTCAGCAGAGCTGTGAGACTTATATATTGACTGTGATTAAAAACGTTGCTCTGTAATTTTTACGTTTCAAATTTAATTATTGTTACTTTACTAATGGGAACAAACCTTTGCTAAAAGTTGTGTTGTTTTCAAGGATTGATGCTATAACAGTTTTTCAGTTCATTATTTCAACTGTCATTTAATCGTTTAGTGCTTCTTTGAGGCACAGTACGTTTTTGTTAAATAAGATTGCAACCAAGTTGCAAGTTTATTTGCTAGTGTGTTAAACATGTCTGATTCAGAGGAAGATACCTGTGTCATTTGTTCCAATGCCAAGGTGGAGCCCAATAGAAATTTATGTACTAACTGTATTGATGCTACTTTAAATAAAAGCCAATCTGTACAAATTGAACAAATTTCACCAAACAGCGAGGGGAGAGTTATGCCGACTAACTCGCCTCACGTGTCAGTACCTGCATCTCCCGCCCGGGAGGTGCGTGATATTGTGACGCCTAGTACATCTGGGCGGCCATTACAGATAACATTACAAGATATGGCTACTGTTATGACTGAAGTTTTGGCTAAATTACCAGAACTAAGGGGCAAGCGTGATCACTCTGGGGTGAGAACAGAGTGCGCTGATAATACTAGAGCCATGTCTGATACTGCGTCACAGCTTGCAGAGCATGAGGACGGAGAGCTTCATTCTGTGGGTGACGGTTCTGATCCAAACAGATTGGATTCAGATATTTCAAATTTCTCCAACATAGGTGTGTCCGGTCCACGGCGTCATCCTTACTTGTGGGATATTCTCTTCCCCAACAGGAAATGGCAAAGAGCCCAGCAAAGCTGGTCACATGATCCCTCCTAGGCTCCGCCTACCCCAGTCATTCTCTTTGCCGTTGTACAGGCAACATCTCCACGGAGATGGCTTAGAGTTTTTTAGTGTTTAACTGTAGTTTTTCATTATTCAATCAAGAGTTTGTTATTTTCAAATAGTGCTGGTACGTACTATTTACTCAGAAACAGAAAAGAGATGAAGAATTCTGTTTGTATGAGGAAAATGATTTTAGCAACCGTAACTAAAATCCATGGCTGTTCCACACAGGACTGTTGAGAGCATTAACTTCAGTTGGGGGAACAGTTTGCAGTCCTTTGCTGCTTGAGGTATGACACATTCTAACAAGACGATGTAATGCTGGAAGCTGTCATTTTCCCTATGGGATCCGGTAAGCCATGTTTATTACGATTGTAAATAAGGGCTTCACAAGGGCTTATTTAGACTGTAGACATTTTTTGGGCTAAATCGATTGATATTAACACTTATTTAGCCTTGAGGAATCATTTATTCTGGGTATTTTGATATAATAATATCGGCAGGCACTGTTTTAGACACCTTATTCTTTAGGGGCTTTCCCAAAGCATAGGCAGAGTCTCATTTTCGCGCCGGTGTTGCGCACTTGTTTTTGAGAGGCATGGCATGCAGTCGCATGTGAGAGGAGCTCTGATACTTATAAAAGACTTCTGAAGGCATCATTTGGTATCGTATTCCCCTTGGGTTTGGTTGGGTCTCAGCAAAGCAGATACCAGGGACTGTAAAGGGGTTAAAGCTTAAAACGGCTCCGGTTCCGTTATTTTAAGGGTTAAAGCTTCCAAAATTGGTGTGCAATATTTTCAAGGCTTTAAGACACTGTGGTGAAAGTTTGGTGAATTTTGAACAATTCCTTCATGTT